>NW_025335684.1:5148753-5267579 GCF_004798865.1 Varanus komodoensis
CCCCGGGCCGGTCCCCCGCGCGCCGCGCCGGCGCGGCTCGCCAAGCCCCCGCTGCACGCGCGCGCGAAGCCCTTCGGTGCACGGCGCCCCCTCCCCGCGCGCGTTTGCCCGGCCTCTGGTTTTTGAATCCCGCCGAGCGCCGCGGGCTGCTTGGCGCGCGCTCAAAGAGATCGCAAGCCCCTTCCCTCCCTCCAGCGGGTGCAGAGCCAACACAAACACCAACACCAACACGACGCGCGGCCTGCTGCCCTGGAGGTGGCAGCGCTCTCCTGGCTGCGAGGCCAGCACGTCTGGATCGCCTGCCTAGCGAGCCGGGACGAAATCTTACGGGAAGCGTAAGGGCACCCACGCACACGAATACATGCTTCCACGGGGGGAGAGCGGGGAGCACATTTCCATTCGCCCCGAGGGGCATACAGGCGGAAAAGTGACCACGCCGTTCATTTCCGGAGCGCTTTTCTTTCTTTACTCTTCAGCGGCCTTACTGGGAGCCAGTCTGGCCTAGTGCTGGCCTGGGAGTCGGGAAATCCGAGCTGTAGCACCCAAATGCTCCAGATTTCCAGCCATGACACTCCTTGGCCTGACTTGAGGCCAGTCCTGGACTCTCAGCCCGATCTACCTTGCAGGGTTGTTGCAAGGATAAAATGGAGAAGAGATCCAGAGCTCCTTGGAAGAGAAGGGCATGCAAGATATAAATGTGATGCAAGGACGATGTAGCATTATCTAGGTGGTATACAATTTACCTGGATTTCTAATTCAGCTAGCTGGGACTAAATTTCACAGAAAGCATGCCACAGGACACACTTGTGCACAAGCGTGTGCACACACACAACACAGGGGCTTTTGGTCAGTGTACTGTTAGACTGCTGGATCATCAAGCAGTGTACAAGATCTTAAAAAGATACATTACAAACATTCAAACAAAACAAGCGAACGAACAACAGCAATACGAAAGGAGAGCACGATAAAATCAGCAGCAAAGCAGAAAGCAATTGCAACATCATAAAACCAGATTAAAGCCATGACCAGGACAGTGCAGTAAAAGTGTTGTTTTCAAAATGCTTAGGAAAATGAAAACATCCTCATCTGGTGCTAAAAATCGTAACATAAACACCAAAGGAGCCTCTCTGGGGAGAGAGTTTAAGGAACGGAGCTGCCCAGCAAGACTCCCTTTCTCGTGTTGCCAAGCACCTTGTCTAATTTGATGGGGTCACAAGGAAGAGGGCATCCCATAACAATCTTAGCATTCAGGCAGGCAAGAATGGGAGGACAGATCGATTCAGGAAACCTGGACCCTATGCCTACTTTAGGCCTTACAGACGTAAGCCCACTACTCTGAGCAGGACCCAGAAACAGTGTAGTCACCAGAGCAGTTGGAGCGATGCTGGAATGACACAATCCCATTAGTCAGCCCAAATCTGCAGTCCAGCTGACCTATTTTGGACTAGCCAAACTTTCCCAAGCATTTCCAAAGACCATTTTTAATGTAACGGTTTTGATGTTCTGTTTTAATTAGGATTTAGCGTTCGGTCTGCATTTTATTATTCTTGGGTGCCTCGAGCACAGTTGTTTTGGCAGAAAGGCGGGGCATCAAAAATACATGGGAAGAAAATAAAGCCAGGGGAAGGGAAGAGGCCATGGGGGAAGATAAGCTATTTTAGTCCCAAGTGGCTGTTTTCCATCAAAATAAAACTGGCCACATTCCACACAGCGTGTTGAAAAGCATGTCTGATGCCACATATCTTGGGCATTATTGCAATCCGGCATTTAGCACACAAGGCCGTGCCAAAGCTTGCAGGAGGGATTCAAAGGAAGGCGACCAAGTGGCCTGCCACATGCATTCCGGGAGGCAGCTCAAGGCACGAGGGACAGGAAGGGTGAAAAGGTAGTTCTTTGAGGGAGGAGGAAACCTTGGAGTGGCGGATTTAAACAAGGGTAGGGGGCAGGCCAAGGACACACCATGGATGGTTTTCAAGATAGAACCAATACCTTTGTGTCCCTTCTGTTAATATTTATGTATTTATTGGATTTATATTCCACTTTCTTCTTACAATGAACTCAAAGCAGCTCACATCATTCTCCTTTTGCTCTCCATCTTATCCCCACAACAACAACCCTGTGAGGTAGGCTGGGCTGAGAGTCTGTGACTGGCCCAAAGTCACCCAGTTGGCTCCATGGCTGAGCGGGGACTAGAACCCGGATCCTCTGAGTCCCAGTCCCATGCTCTTAACCACTACAGCACACTATCTCCAACAGGAAGCCAAGGATGGGATTTTTCTTGGTTTTGCAGAAGTTCAGGGTGGTGAGTAAGGTCAGATACTTAGTTGGCAGCACCTTATTACGGCCCACATTGGCTCAGATGGTGATCGCGGGTGGAATGGTAACCAGTCATTATATTCTGGACAACTCGAGTGGCCATGTGGTTGTATGCAAGCTCAAGGTTCAGTCCCACTCCGTGCATGACTGGCACAGTCCTAATCCCATTTAGACAGGGTGGGAAAAGGCAGTACCAAAACAAAAAGAGAGAGAAAAAACCTCCCATGCTGGGAATGCCAGGGCTTCTTTTCCCCTGTCAAAACAAACAAAGGATTGTGTCCTGTATTAACCAAACGCTGAACCCATGGAAACAAACATGCAGGCAATTTTGTATGTTTCAGAAGCCCCCGGAACAGCTTACAAGCATGTTTCATGTAGCATAAAAGGAATCTGAATTAGGGCACTCGATCAATTAAAGCATTCATCACCTGTCTGTCTACTGATCAATTAAACTGAAATACATTTGCATAATACCAAAGCTTCCACATGGGAGACTCTCCCAGACATGGAAAAAAAGTCTGGGCTTACTCACAATTTAATAAACAAAGCAATCACTCACTGTTGAAAGTGAAGGTCGATTTTAATTTTTCTTTACTACTTACACTTGGAGTCCAAAGGAACCTCAAAAATAAACACCCTTCACATACAAAGCCGGCAATTATTAGGCATTTCTAATATTGGTACTGCTCCTACCCAATGAATCAAGCAAAGCGTCTATTGGTGCACCTGCCAATTACAGCTTGCAAATTAAAATCAACTTAAAATAGCCTTCCCCAACCAGGTCTGCCTCCAGAGCTTTTGGATCAAACTTTTATCAGCCTCAGTTTCCATGGTCTCTAAAGTTGGGAGTTGTATTTCAAAACATCTGGAAGGAGTCAGGTTGGGGAATGCATAATACCCAAGAGAGAACAGTGGTGGGAAAAGGAGCTAGTGAACTACACAGGAAGATGGGCATTTGCTTTATACAAGATCATATCCTTGGTCCATCTAGCCCATTATGGTCAAACCTGGCTGGGTTCAGACAACATGATAATGCGAGGTTGAGTGTGGGCTGAGTAGTTGTTGCTAAACCATAAGCTGCCTTGTTTCCTGAAGCCAGCCACACTAAGAAGCCATGAGTTGCTAACTACAAACAACCTATGGAGAGAATCCATGGCTTGTTGTTGGGTTATGATCGGTGACTGTTCACCATGGTTTGTTCTTCTAGCTGGGTTCAGACAACACAACAAGCCATGTTTCACCAGCCACCCAAGGTTCAACAAGCCCCTAAGTGTGGGTTGTTGTATTGTCTGAGCCCAGCCACTGACTAGCAGTCCCTCTTCTGGGGTTCAGGCAGGAATGACTCCTCAAAGGCCTCAAAACTTATCAGCCGTTGCTAAATTTGGCTGTGCCAAAGAGGAGTCTCCCAGGCCCCCTAAGACGGTGCCGCAAAAGGAAAATTCCATCACGGAACAGCCACGCTCCTCCTATTCATTCATGGAGGGTTCGCACTCCTCCTGGGCATTTATTAAGCATTTCCCAGCTGTAGGACTTTTCTCTGTCTAAACATGCATGGGATGGCATCTTGATTTATTATAACTATTTCCATACGCCTTGTCTGGATTCACATCCTTCCAAGGCAACAAGGGACAGAACAAAACCAAAATTGCTATAAAGTAAATAATGGGAACAAAGTTTAAATAAAATCACCAGAGCTGTGCTGGAAAATGCCCACCCACCCACCCCCCGCCCCGCAGCAGGAGGGGGCAGTGAAACTCGCACTCATCAACTTCCCACTCTTTCTGCTGGAGTCCTCCCTGAAGCGCAGTTGAGTCTTTCAGCGGCTGGGGGTCCCCCAGCAGGCTCTGAAGCCTCCTCTCCTATTCCTTCTCCCCTGGGGCAGAATCCCTCAAGGACCTCCATCTCTACTGCAGTTCTGGCCCCGCTGGGTTGGGCTCATGGGGTAGAGCCAGGACCTGGGTGGCCATGCCTTTCCTTTCCGGTTCTGGTTCTGGTTCCAAACTCAAAGAACACTCCGGGTTGTTGCCCGCCCACATTTCGCATCTGGAACAGGCAGGAATGCAGGCGACCTGCTCTCAGCCTTCCACACCCTGGTGGGATTTACTGAGCCTTGATTTTACAGTAATTATTCCTCCATTTGCACCCGTAATGCAGCACCAGCCTAGGAAAAGGTTATGTAAAATTGTGCCAGACACGCTCAGGCACCCTGAAAGTTCCTAGGAACAAAGGCAGCTGTTCCTACGTCTCCGCTTTCTCCTTCAGGGGTGACAGGGGATTTCATGAAAGGGCAGCAAAGGTAATATTGTTCTTTGCCAGGGAGGGGATGAGGTATCTGTAGGATTTTTCAGCTCGGGTGCCAAAACGTAACTTGAGCGCAGGCTTCCTTCTTGGGCACATTGGCTGGGAAGGGGGCTGGTTTGCTGTTTTGCCTCGGAAAGCCAAGTGTCCAAAGTATTTTCGGCTGGCCCTGGCTACAGTGGAATGCTTTTGTATAAATCACACCCTGTAAGGAGGTTGCCAACATCTGATACCTCCCCCTCTCCCATTTCTGAAGAGGAGGAAGAGGACCCACCGGGGTAGCAGAAAAGCAATCCAGCCAAACACATTTTTTACACATTGAGACAAGTTCCTCAAAAGACCTCTTTTGACAAGCGTTCCTGCCTGGAATGTCGGGTGTCGACTGGCCCAAACAAGCTCTGCGGGTTCTTCACAAGCCCAAGGGGCTGGAAAGAACTAACATGACAGGCAGTCTGTCTTCTGCCTCACATACCTTTCTGCAAAACCAGACTGTGGGTTTGGGATAAATAAAGCGTCAGACACTCTTCTCTGCATTCCACGGCCATCGGAGGGATGGCAGGTGAGCGTGCAGGATGGGCGGTTTTCCTTGCAGCTTTGCAGCTGGGGGATTTCCTCCCCCTACCTCCGAAAGAGAGACCACCTCGGGCCCATCTTTGCTGGCCTTACCTCCAGGCTGCTAAGGCATGACTGTGTTGCGGAGCGTTTCCCCTGGTTTTGAACAGCCCATGTAGGTTATCTCACCATCTGACATCATAAATCAACACCCTTTTATTTGGTGTGTGCTGTGTGTGTTGAGTGTTTCGATGTTTTATTACATTTTGCTAGAAGTCTTTCTTCAAGGTGCTAGATAAATGCTTCTATAAATATACATGTAAAATCGCTGTGCTATCATCTTGCCAGCCTTTGGAGCCGCTGAGAACTCTTCCTTCAGCAGAAAATCACTGTATCACTTGGCCAGGCTGCAAAGTAGGTCTTACTCTAAAGGAGAGTCCTCTGTTTGAATGGCTGTCAAAGGACACCCCTCTATTTTAAGAAGTCCTCTGTCCGAAGGCAAGAACTCTACGGAGGCCGGGACCTTAAGGGTGCCCAGCCACAATCAGCACCTGGACAGAAGATTGGAAAAATACACCTATTGCCAGGTCAGCCTTCCCCACCGTGGTGAGATGTAGTCTTGTATTTTTACTACTCTTATTAAGATGCATATATCCTACATTTTTGCTCTTGCAAAGAAACCTGAGCAGCTTACACGGTCCTTCTCATTTCTATTTTATCCCACAACAACAACCCTGTGAGGTAGGTTAGGCTGAGAGTCAGTGACTGACCCAAAGCCATCCGGGCACCTTTATGGCCAAGGAGGGAGGAATTCAATCTGGGTCCAACACACTCACGATCTCAATTTATTTAAATTATACAGATTATGTAGACACCTTTTAATTTGCACATGTTGTAAAAGATCACACTTCGCTGAGCATCTCTCTGTTATTAACACAAAAATGTGAAAAAGACCCCATCATAAATCCATTTTATTTACTATCCCCTTCTTCCTGAAGGTGCCTGGTTTTACACCCAATGCATACGAACACGACAAACTGTTAACACACAAAGAGCAGGTTCTTTACACAGGTACCTCTGCATCTGTGAACATCATGCAAATTGGTGCCCTCTTATTTGGCAGGATTTCAGTGGCTGCCCTACTCTTGTTGGAGGAAGCTGCCAAATGTGGCATCAAGCCCGCTTCAGGGCCCCACTGTGAGACCCAAGGCCTTGGCCCCTGAGATGGAGAGAAGGCTGGCAGAACACAGGAGAGCTTCCCCTTGAGAAGCATCTAGCCCAGAAAAGAATGGAGCAGTGGCTGAGAGGAGAAGGCCGGCAGGGATGAAGCATCGAAAGCCATAACACCATCCACTTAATCACCTCCAGAGTTTTAATTTGCAATGCCAGGCAGAGCTCCACTGGTCCCTGCATGTAAGAGGATGTTAAGCTCAAAAAAATGGGAGCAGAATTGACAATTTGGATCAGAAAGAAGGAAAAGGTGACGATGGCTGTTCCAGCAGCTGACCAGAAGTGAAAACAGTTTTCTCCTTGCTGACTTCTGTAATTATGAAGGATTAGAATGTACTGGAGTGTTGTCTGGAACCCACTGCAGATAGACAGAACCCGAGTGGGATTAAAGCATATCCTGGACATGAGGACGTGGCCTAGGAAGGGAAGGGAAGCTTTTAAATGCCTCCCCTGAGAAACAGATCTCTGCTATTTACAAAACCCAATGTTAAAAACAGATTGAGTGTGGCGTAACTGGAGCTTACAGGATTTCACAAACCCAGTGGAAATAAACACATCACCAGAGGGAAAGATCTCTCTCTAGTGGCACACGGGGCCCTGTCTTGGAGGGCAGAGGAGGGCTTTGCCAGGCCAGGCACATTCTTGAAAGAGGACTCCGGAGCTGGACCGAGCCCTTCTGCTTGCGGTCAAGAGTTTATATTTTTGGGAGCTTAACCTTAGCAGAACAGTTTGTCCTCAAAGACGGGCGGGTGGGGTGAGGCGGAGGACCGTGGAAGAGAACTGGGTTAGAGTGCAAGGGCAGAGGCTTGCGATATTGGACGGGCAACAGGATGGGAACGCGATCCCAGGCTTCCCAGGACTCTTAAAGGTCCGCATGCATCCCGCCAGGCACGGTGCCCCTGAGTGATCTTAACTGTTTATGCGTGAAGACAAACATATTTAAAGAGAAGTCACAGATGGGTTTTCACTGCAGTGCGAGCCCAGCATGTTTCCGGCTGTGTGCTCTGCATAGCAGATTTATACTTTGGCAAGTCGACCGTAGGGCCAGCCACCAGTCATGTGCGCCCCCCCCCCCCAGTGATGCTTTGGGTGGACTGCCCGATAAATCCATACAGTGTGCACACGGTTATACATTCACAGTAGGGTTTTGGTTTTGGTTTTGAGGAAATGTCTCAAGCACGGTTGCAAAACTGCTCGGGGATTAGGCGAGGAGTGCCTTGGGGCACAGCACGGCTGCCAGCCAATCCGCGTCTTCCAGAGCCAGCTTGCACAACGGGAAAGGCATTTTCTCTCTTTTGGCTTTTGTCCCCCAGAACTTGGGAAATGGAACATTTGCACCATATGCAAGAGAGATACCTTCACACAGAGTGTGGCGTTCCTGGAGTTACCGCTGCATAAACACGACATCTGTTTTCACTCCATGTCTGGACATAGAGTTGCAAAGAGGGAGCCCATCTATCCCAGCCTCTCAAGCTGCAGACACCACTAGAGGTCCCAGTTTTCAAATCACACCCAACCAAGTAAGGCTACGCCTCTGCCTATTATGCAGGAGTCCAGGATTTCTCTCCTTAGCTTAAAAGCAAATCATTCATTTATTGAAAGTGTTTGTCTCACGCTCCTCAGCCAAAAAAGGCTCTCAGAGTGCCTCCAAACAGCCAGTACAAACAAGACAATTCCTGCCTAGAAGCTTACAATGAGAAACATAAGAACAAAAGGATGAGGAGGGAACAGGGAAAAATGGAAACCCAGACTCCAGCTCTTGAAGTTTTTACTAGGAAGGCTATAGCCCTACTGAGAACTTTGATAGCTGTGAATGATATGCAAAAGCAGAAAATAAATAAAGCAAACGAGAAATATTCTTCTACATTTACATCACACACTCACATTGCGGCTATACTCCTTAACCCAGAAATACACCTTGTTGAATTTGGAGGGACTCACCTCCGAGGAAATATGGGGTGGATCCATTGCAGTATTGTCAAAACTGTGGGAAACAAGGATGCTCTTGGGCACAGATAATACGCAGTTTGGGAAGGGAGGAGAAATAACCCTTTCCCACTTGGCAGAGCAATTACGTGCCAACCCTTGTGACTCCCCAAATGAAAAACACACCTGTCATTACCCTAATCAGCCCTTAGAGAGACAACTAAACAATTCCCGGTAGCACAGCGATTAGGAACTCATTTACCCACCTCTCTAAAATAAAACAGAATGAAGGAAATGCGGTTTTTATGGAAGTAAGGCAAGCTTCTCTGTCTCACTGTCTTCTATGCGTTTTGGACTTCAACTCTCATCAGCCCCAGTCAGCCTGGCCAATGCCCAGGCTCAAAACTTTCCTGTGAAGTTTCTCAGAAGGCTGTGCCCCCTTTCCCCAACCACTGGTTCTTTGGTGGTTTCCTGGCCTTTGTGCAGTATTTCTCCCTTCCTAAAAGGTTAAAATACCTCTATTAAGGCTTGGTTCTATTTTTATTACTGCAGTTTTCCTATTACATGTATATGCGGCCTTTTTGTAACCCCTTACACAGAAGACAAGGCGGCTTATGTGGTCTTATTAGCAGTTAAGAGCTTTAAGATAAAAAGTCCAGTTATGATCCTACTCACCAAAACACAGAATAATCCGTTCAAGTTGCGACAACCTGGATTCGGACTGGACATCAGGAAGAGCTTCCTCACTGTCAGAGCAATACGGCTGTGGAACCAGCTGCCTGGAGAGGTGGGGGGCTCCCCCATACTGGAGGCATTCTGAAAGAAACTGGGCAGCCCTCGGAGTGGGATGGTGTGACGTGGTGTCCTGCAACAGCAGGGGGGTGGACTGGATGGCCTTCATGGCCCCTTCCAACTCTACTCTTCTATGATTCTATGAAAATGCATCTCCCACCCTTACCCTGAGCTTCTCCAAATAGAATTGGGCCCTGGGCCGAAAGGGATTCTGCACCCCCGAGTCAGAGAAATTTCAGGACATCCAAGTCTTCTATAAGCATTCACTTTTGATACGAGGATTGGTGTGTGAAAGGCCTTCAACAAGTTCACTTAAATCATCCCATGGGTGCTTTAACTCGTAACCTGGCTTGAGCATCATCTCCTGTCCTTCCCTTCAGGGAGCCATACCACACCCACGCCCCCCGCCACACAGCTCTCTGGCCTACCTAAAGAAAGGGGGTGCTGCCTCCCGTGTAGCTAAGTGCCCCCAAATATGTGTGGGAGCCTAGAATGCTCCAGAATGCCCACCCTCTGGCCCATCTGCCTCAGTCCAGAAGGCGGTCAGCACTCCAGAGTGTTTGTACAGGTGTAAGGGATCGGTAGGGAAAACCCATCCCAGAGGGAGTCATTCCCAAGCTGGGTCTAAGGACATCTCTGGAGTCCACAGTGATCTTGGTTTTGGGTGTACTATGTGGAGATCCTTGGGATCAAGGAGGAAACTCTACACCTGAGCAATCCAGGAGTTTCTCCTGGCTGCTCTGTAAGTCCAACATGGCTGAGACTCAGGAAGGAAACATACACATCTCACTCCACTGAGGCCCAGGTGCTGGAAGAGCGGAGCTGCTCCGAGATCCAGTCTGGGCTGTTGACAAAGTCACCATCCCCTGCCTGCCTCATATCAGTCGCTGTAACTGCTGCCTCCGACATCAGTGGGATGATGTGTCCACACAAGCATTCTGTCCAGACTGTCAGACAGACAGAATTCCCTCCCCAGGGATCCTCCAAACTTTCACCCCACCCTTCGTGGGTGGATGGAGATGCGGCGAGACACTCTGTAAAGGTCACCAAATCAAAATAACAGGACGGATTCCCAGGGCCAGCTCGCGAGCAGATGGGATTGGCTTCTCAAAACGTGGCAGCATCCACCCAGTTGGAGGGATTGGAGAGATGGCAGAAGGTCAGACTAGATGGCCTGGGAGACCCCTTCTGACTCGCTCTGTTTCTGTGTTTCTAGAATAAGGCTATCGGGGGCTACTCATCCTGAGGACCATTCAGGCTGACCAGAAAGAGGCCAGGACAGACCAGGAAAGCACACAGAGATACAGCAGGAACCCGTGAACTGAAGGGCTACTGCCTGGCTGGCCATTGGCAACCCCCAGCAGTCCAGCTCTCCCTGAGAGCCAGTGTGGCGTAGTGATGAAGAGCGCAGCCTGGCAATCAGGCAGCCTGGGTTCGAGTCCCCGCTCGGCCATGGAGCCAACTGGGTGCCTCTGGGCCAGTCACAGACTCTCAGCCCAGCCTACCTCACAGGGTTGTTGATATGGGATAAGAGGGAGAACAGCAGGAGGAAAATATAAGTCGCTTTAAGTTTGTTGTAAGAAAACAAGCAGGATATAAATCTAATAAATAGGGTTGCCTTTTGCAGGTATCTTATTAAAACCATGTCAGAGGGCATTGCTGGCGTTGTAATTCTTCAGCCCTTCCCTGGTCTCTGGCAATTAAATTTCTCAATGGGGAGGGTGGTAGGAATCCATCTTGTCTTCTGGCTGCACGCATCCCCATTGAGCACACATCCACACGAAAGCTTTTGCTAAGGCACAGCTGGACGTGATCTGCAATGCAGCTGCGGGGGCGCAGCTCTCCCTCCGATGCCGCATCCAAACGGTGCAGGCTGACCGTGCCAAAGGAGGGGTCCACAGCCAGAGGTGCTCGTACTGCAAGTTTTGTGGGGTGCGGGGGGAGCTCGTGTGGGTTACGGGTGTTTTCTTTCTCTCCTGGGCTGAGTGGATGATTGCAGAAGGCTCTCTCCTCTGCACAATGTCCTGGAGTCAGCACTTCTTCCCAGCGAGGCGGTAAAAGTATGCGGACGGAGGATCTCTGACTGTGGCCACACGTTGCAGGAGAAGGGGGGTGGCGCTGGCAGAGGGATCTGCATGCTCTGTAGCGGAGTCCCTTCAGGCGGATAGAAATAACATGTTCATGCAACGTATCCATTACCGGCAACCCAACGCCAAAAGCAACCGAAGCACTTTCTGCTCTGCCAGCCGAGCCCCCGCTGGGATTGGGCACCATGTCGTTTTCCAAATATACCAAGCCCCTTTCCGTTGGTAGGGAAACCGCAGGGAGCTCTACGGCCGGAGAAGCTGACTCTTCGCCATAGCTAATCATAGAGTCGAAGCAGTTCATGCTAGAGCGGCTTTGGACAACCCGAAGGAGCAGAGGGACAGGAAACGCTCCCGACAAAACACGGAGGGAAAGAAGCCGCGTTCAGGGAATGTGCAGGTGGGAGCAGACAGCGTGATGGAGTGCATTACTTCCTGCAAGTCAGATGAGGAACGTGGGCAATGAGCTTGCACAGAGTTAGGCCACTGGTCTGTCTAGCCCACTGTTGCTGGCACAGCCAGAGAGCAGCGGATCCCCAGGGTTTCAGCAAGGGTTGCTTCTTAGCCCTTGCTAGAGATGCCCAAAGATGGAGCCTTCCGCGTGCAGAGTTGGAGCTTTACCACTGAGTTTCATGAGGCAGAACGAGGCCAAATCTTCTGGTGCCATGCCAAGCTGGCAAACTGTGTTGCTTTCATACAAGCCGAAAGGCAAGGCAATACGACTGCAGACCATCAGCACAGGTGAACCATCGGTTCGGGCGGCGGGCGGGGGGGATTCGCTTTATTGTGTCCGTGCTGCCAGGAGAGGGGCTCGCCTGCGACTTTCTGCCTCGGTTTCCAAAATAACTCACCTCTTGGAAGCCGTGCGACTTGAGCTCTGCACCTCCAGCAATGGAATGTCTCGGATTGGACCTGGGCCCGTCAGGGGGCTATCAAATCTATCATGGTTATTTATTTATTTAAAGTTGTCATATGCTGTCCCCTTGCTACACAGCCTCAGGACGGCTTACAGAAAGAAGGCAGGGACACATCAGGCAGGGAGCACACGGGACCAATCAAGCAGACTGTGATGAAGTGGACTGAGCCTCTCGGCTGGTTGGGGAGGATGGGAGTTGCAGCCCAGAACATCCGGAGATGATGCTTTGACCTCGGAAAGGGGAGTCAGCGCCCCGACCCTGTGCCCTCTTGCACCCAGCATGGAAAGGACCAGCAAGCTGGTCGCCGGTCAGAAAATCAACCTCGGAGAGGGAGAAAAGGGGGTGTTCCAATGGGTGGGGAGAACAGAGGGGCGACCCCGAGTCTCTTCCAACCTCCTTCTCTCCCTCTCTGAAGTGCTGTCGCCAGAAAAGCCTGCCTAACAGAAAAACGCAAAGATCGGAAGATTGGGAAGCAAAGACCGCCTCCACCACTCCTCCCACCCTTACTAGCGTCAGCCTGGCAAGGCCCAGGACTCGTGCAAGCTGCTGAATCAGGAGGCTCCCATCTCGCAGGGATGCTGCCCCTGAGACAGCGCCCCTACGATCGACCGGGGACTGCCTGGTTCGCAGTTCACACGCAGTGCCCCTGCCCTGCCAAAAGCGTCATGGAAAAAGCATGAGTTGAGATTGTAATGAACAAGGGGGCTCATGTTGACCTATAAAAGCCCCTGCGAAGCTTAGAGCTTGTATATATATTGAGATATAGATGTGTAGATACATTGACATGCAGAGAGAGAGAGAGAGAGAGAGAGAGAGAGGGAGTGAGCGAGCGAGCGAGCGAGCAGGCTGAATGCTACCTCCAAGAGGGTGCTCTTTGTGGCAACCCCCAAACTCTGGTATTCTTTCGGCACCGGGTTGGGACCGCCTTCCGTGCTGAGGCATTTCACATTCCTAAACAGTTCACAGGATGGGAGTAGGGAGTTACATCAGCCATTTCAGTAGGCCCCAATTTATGAACCTGCCCTAACTCTTTAAGTAGTTTAAAACTCAGATTTCAGTCTCAGGTGAAATGCAATGCTTCGGTTGCTGCTGCTGCTGTTCTGGTTGTCTATATTGTAGTTTATGGTGTTTTATGCATTGTTGTACACAAGGAGAGCTTGGGGCACTGGGTGGCACAGGAGCAAAACAAAACTATTAAACGAAAAGACATAAGCTCCCCTCCTTGGTTCCACTCACCCTCATTTGCATTCCCCCATAAGGAACCAAGCAAGCAATATGCGGGCCTTGCTTTCTGGCTGAAACCTTCTTAGCTGAACTGAGAAATGGTAGGGTGTTGTTTACAGGGCCTCCCCTGGGGCCAATCAAGCCCAAATCCTTCAAATGCTTTCTGCCAGGAACCCTCTCGGCCTGCCCCTGCTGGCATTTAGAAAGCCAACACACATATTTCTGTTCAGACAGGCATTCTAGGAGGGAGTGGCGGATGGTTTGGGCATTAACCTGGGACAGAGAACTTTCCTAGGAAATAAGTGACTGTGTATTCCTCGGATTTTTTTTTCTTTTTTTGAAACATCTCATTTCAAAAGCATCACATTTTAAAATGTTGGAATCATTAAAAAGATGGGTTGGAATTTAGCATGTGGCTGGAGAAACTGTGCTTGTGCATAGTAACTTACCATTCTGAGAGTGCCTCCTGGGTGCTGGCATTCCAGAGAAGTTCTGGAGAAAGCTCCTGTCTCAAATTAAACCCTCGTTAGATCTGGAAAGAAAGAGAGAAACACAGCAGCGGGAGATGAGTTATTCCTCGGCTTCTGAACTTTGGTGTGCAATTTCCAGATCAAAGTCGCTTCATTTATCAATAAAAATATTTTTATTGTTTCCTGAAGACCAAAGAGCCATATCCGTCTGCGACTCCCTTTGGCAGACCTTCAAACTCTTACCTCTTCGGGCTTATCTAGCCCCCTTACCACACGGGAACCTTATCTCCTGCCTGGCAATTTGTTTTAATTTTGCACTGCTTCCTTTGAAGTGTACACAGCTGCCACTGAGGTTTTGTAATCAGTAATATCGCTGGCACTGAAAAGAAAGCGAGAGCACCTTGCAAGAGATCAGCCGCCAAGGTCCAACCAGAGCTCGCCTTGCATGAGCCCACCTGCAAGTCAGGATTTACATCACAACTTGCATACACCTGATCTGTGTTTTCTCTGCCGGTGGTGGTGTTGCTTCGGCCGCTTTGTTTTGCACCCCTCTGGCAGCAACTGGCTATTTTGTAGGCTGATTTAGCTACTTCTACAAAACAGCCAGTTTAGGAACTTCTGCATATTTAGAAGTTTCTTTAGATATTTCAACACACATACGATTTTTTTGTTAGCTTTCTCGGGCACCGTTTGGTAGAAAGGTAGGATATCTATTTAAATACAGTCTCTGTGTTGTGACGTTACCTTGTTTTCATTGTGTTGTTCTGGCCAGCAGCCTGAGAGGATCAGTGGCACAGCGCCCCCCCATGCCCCATCCGTGCCACCTCTGTGCTTCATTGCCCCCTCTTTGCAAGCGGTCTGACCCAGTCATCCTTTCCCTTCCCTCCTCACTCCATCCATCTTGTCTCTCTCCACTGCTCCATCCTCCTCCTTCCTGCCCCTCTCCTTTCACGCTGGGCTCCGCATACCTGCCTGGAATGAGGCTGATGGCAGAGGCTGTCCACCCCATGTGCAGGCAAAGTGGAACGAGTTGGGAGGAGGTCCATGAGCTGGAAAGAGGCATCTGCTTAGGAAAGGCTGAGGGGAATGGATAGGGGGAGCTTGGAGGAAAGAGGAGCCAGCTTAGATTCAGTGCAAGGCTGAAGAGCTGAGATGCAGAAGAAAGCGAAGACTGATTTTCTGCTGCCCCAGAGAGTAGAATTACGTCCAATGGGCTTAAGTGACAGGAAGGTGACTTTCCATTAAACCTTAAGGGAAACATGGTAGGCATGTCATGAGCGGAGCCGGCTGGAACCGGGGGGTCAGACTAGATGGCCCGGGAGGTCCCTTCTGACTTGCTCTGCTTCTTTGTTTCTAAGCATGCTAGGGGTAAGCATCTTTTGGGCATGTCCTGCCTCTGGATTTCCTGAGTGACAAGGAGCACCGGTGTGGTGCGGTGGTTAAAGAGTTGGAGCGTGGCTCAGGAGACCCGGGTTCTAGTCCCCACTCAGCCCTGAGGTTCACTAGGGGAGCTGGAGCCTGTCGAGGATTCTCAGGCTAGCCTACCTCAAAGGGATGTTGTGAGGATAAAATGGAGAGGAGATGGAGGGCCATCTCAGCTGCTTTGGGTTTCTTGCAAGAGGAAAGACGGCAAGCATAAGTGTAACGTAATTTTGAAAACACTCAACAAAGGCCTCCTCCATCTCTGTGATCATAGTAGCAGCAGGAAAGATGCGTCTATACATTGCACAATGCAAACTGGAGAGAACAACCCAGGGCATATTCTGGATTCCCAGGTGCAAGGGCAGAAACAGCCTGGGGATCTGCACTCCAATCCCCTTTCAGGTTTTAGCTACAATCATTTTTTATTTTCATTTTTTGCAGCGGTCGGACGGAATAGTTCTTAGAGGAGGTGGTGTTTGGGGGATGGATACAAGCAAACAGTCGTAAGGGTTGACCAATTGCATGTTTTAATAACTTATTGTGGTCGGTTCCAAGCTTTTGAGATGATTTAGAACGCCAAATAAACAACTGCCTGAGTCAATCAGTAGGTTTTCTCTATCGTATAGCCTGTAGTGACATCTGCTGGACTTCAGCTCTGCAAAGTGCCTGGCCTGTGATTCTCCTGGCAGAAGCTCAAGGAGAAAAAGAGAAGGCGGCCCTGGGAAGAGGAGAGTGATATTTCCCCTCCAGCGCATGGATAAACATTGCAACAGAAACAAGCATATGCCAACACTCCTCTGCCTATAGCATATTCAGTGTTAAAGCCCAATCAATCTAAATGTTGCACAATAACGGAAATTCTTCATCTGAAGAAAAAAATAAAACAAAAAAACAAAAGCCCTGACTTCTTGGCTTCTCAGCCAAGAAAAGCCTCCATGGTTTAAACCTTGCCTCAGAAGGTGACACCACCACAGTAATAAAAAGGAGAGTAGCAAAACAAAACAACAGCAGTCAAAGGTCCAGAACACTTGAGATCAACGGAGCAGCAAAAGCCAGGTTTTTGGGGGGGTGGGAGGGGGCTTTATTAGCTGGTAGCTACCAGCCATCAAAAGCAGCTGGCGGTGAACTTTCTGGCCAGCCAGCTCCGTTAAAGAACCGCCTTTAGGAAAAGGTTGTGCAAAAGCTTGGAGAAAAGTTATCTTTTCCCTCCAAATTTTCCCAAATGCTACATTGTTGTGGGGCAGGGAGAGGTTATAACCCAGTTAACTCCGGAAATGTTGACTTTTCCTTGGGAGAGAATTCCCAAATAGGGTGCTCCCACTAAGAAGGCCCTGCCCCAGCATGCTATGGATGATGGGAACATTCAGGCCAGCCCTTTCAACAAAGAACTCTGCTTTACACCGTTTGAGAGCATTCCTCTATCTAGCAGCAGCTTTACAGGATCCCTAGAAGAAAAGGATCTCTCGTATCAGTGGATTTGGCCAATTAAACCTAGGAAATTCCTTATTCAAAGCTGGTGCTCTGCAGCGGAGGAAGGTGTTAGTCAAGGATCCTAAAGCAGGGACGCTAAAGGATGCAGCAGGTGAATCAACCTGCTGTTATGCCCCATCAGCTCATCTCTGACTCGTGCAGACCCTAAGAATGAAAGCCCTCCAGAATCTCCCACCCACGCCAGTCCTGCTCAGCTATTCTAAATTCAAGGCTGTGGCTTCTTTGATGGAGCCAGGCCATCTCCTGTTTGGTCTTCCTTTGACTTTCCAGCATGGTTGTCTTCTCCAGGGAGTTTTGCCTTCTCTTGATGGCCCTGCCAAACAGTTTTGTAATTTCTGTTTTTAGGGGAAGTTCTGGTTTGAGCTGATCCAGGATCCACTCGCTCATCTTTCTGGTGGTCCAGGAGTGTGCAAATCCCTCCTCCAGCATCACGCTTTGAGCACATGGATGTATCAGCCTAAACAAGAACATCGTGCTTCAGTGCCTGAAAATGGTTACAGTCCCGACAAAACTGAGCTACGGCACCATCAAACAATCTAGATGAGCCTTCTCCAAACAGACGAGCTTCAGCTGCACTGGATGCCCACTTCACATTCCTGGTGGCCAACCAGCCATCAGGCGCCATGTGGGCAAAGGCTGATCTTGGCCAGTCGGGAAGTGTGAAGGGCTCCCAACACCCTCCTCCTGTTACCTAAAGGAGCGCTTGCGTCCATATCTGCCCTCCCACCCCTTGAGATCGGCGGCAGAGGCCCTTCTCCGGGAGCCCTCCGTGAAAGATATTAGGAGGGTGAGTACCCGGAGGAGGGCTTTCTCTGTGGTGGCGCCCCATCTATGGAACGCGCTCCCCAGAGAGGTCCGCCTGGCGCCGTCGTTATTTGCTTTTCGGCGCCAGGCCAAGACCTTTTTATTTAAATGCCATTTTAATTGTTAATTTTATTTATTGATTTTAATCATTTGTTGCCAGGATGTCTCCAACATTTTATGTAATTGTATCAATTATATTTATTTATGGTTTGGAAGCCGCCCCGAGGCTTATGCGAATGGGGCGGCATAGAGGTTCTCCAAATAAATAAATAAATAAATAAATATCATTTATAGGGCTTCCGCCAGTTGCGGGAAAAAGAGCAAAGGAACACACTAAACTGCACCTCCCAACCTCTGCAGAGCTTATTCGGTAATTCCAGATGTGGCTCCCTCTTGCAGCGTTCTCCTGAAAGGAGCAAAACTAGGCCAGTGCATCTGAGACAAGCCCAGCCAACTTAGAAGTGTGAGGAAAGGGGTGGAGGAGCTCTGGGGAAGGCAAGCTGTTTATCCAGAGCTGTTTCTGATTTTGCTCATTCAGAAATCAGCAGGTTTGCTGGGCCCAGCATCATTACGCAGACAGAAGCAATTAGAGCCCCCCCCCCCGCCCCGCCGCCTTCCCCAGTCCTGCCATGTGATGCGGTTTTTGGTTCTCTCCGTCCATGCTTTCCCTCTGATACACGAGAAAACTATGAAGATGGTTCACATGGGCTGCGGAGCTCTCTCCCCCCGCCAGTGACTCAGGCTCCTCTTTACAATGCCATTCGTGAAAACAGACATCAAAAAAGACGCTTACGTCTGCCCAGATGTATTTGATTGGGGTGTTCAGGGGCAGGGAAGAAAAACTGGAGATTTGGGGGGAAATGCTGTCGAAGAGGGCAAATCAGAGGGAGATTTGCTTAAGCAGCAAGGAGGATTTTCAAGATACGTCTTGATACGAGATGCTTCCAAGATACCTTGGAAGAGGTGCAGGATGGAGTCAAAGACTCGGACTATGCTCCTTTGGAAAGCCCCTTGCATCTTTTCCGAGCCCTGCCAAAGTTACCTGCCCACACCCATCCCAGCAAGTTGCAGAATAGACTCGTTTACTTTAATTTCTTTATTTAATTTCTATACTGGCCAACAGTCGACTCCCTGCCAGCTATACATCCCCTCTCCCGGCAAAACTGTTGCTCACTGACCCCTCCTCGAGCAGCCACGGCTCAGAAAAAATGCTGAGTGCTTATAATAAGCAAGCATCCCTCCCTCGCCATCCACGTCCTTTAGAGAAGCAGATGCATACATAACACTCAGGCATAACGAGGGTTCAGTGCCCCACGTCCCCGACCCATATCAGGCCTGCGATCGTCAGAGCACCCTGAGATGGGGACACTACGAGCCGCTTCTCCTTTCAGCCCTAATAAAACAGGCTGGTGTGAGCCACTCTTTCAGCATGGGCTAGTTATGCCCTTCATTGCGATGACTGGACTGCTTAGAATCTTAATCCTGCCTCCAGATTCCTCATCTCTGTTCGGGTGGCATTCATATTCGGCAACCCCACTGCCCGTTTGTGATTACCCTGCTACCTTGGCTCTCTTTCCCTGTGCATCTCAAACACACCAACAAGCCAAGCCGCATACATAAAGCACACCTTGCATGCAAATGATGCTCCTCCCCCCCCCCATTTTTGATCTCTCTCCAGAGTGCCTTTTGAACACGACTATAGATCGGTAACTCAGCCAAGATCTGCCATGCCAAGCAAACTTTGCTGCCTATAAGAAGAGCTGGGAGGGGGTCTTTACTTTGCCTCCGAGAGTCATTAGCTCTGCGCATTTGCATTTTGCAAGGCAGAGCATCCACGGGGCCAAAAAGTACATCTATGCATTCTACAAATGAGGCAACAGCGATGAACAGTGATCCGAAGGCTTGGGCCTCAGGCCACACCCACATCACCCACCCCAAAAACCTGTGGAGAAGCTGTCTTTGGAAACTGCCTTGAGTTAGTCTGCACTTGTCTGGGATCTGGGATCCTACTCCGTTTCCCTTTTCCTGGTGACCCTTAAGTGTCTCTGCAGGTGGCCAGGTGTGCTCCGGTACAGAGGACAGAAAGGCTGCCCAAGGCCAGTCCTCTGTTCAAAGGTGTCCTGGCCAGTTCTGACTTAAAGAACCATTGTGAGTTCATACCTGAACAGGTCACTGGACCTTCTAAACTAGGCGCAGTAATGTCAAAACCAGCATGCTCGTATATATAACCAAATGCTTGGAAAATGTATGCAGGTTTGCGGCCTTGTTTATCCTCTTTTTTAGGGATGTGTTCCCTCTTTCTGGATGGTTCCCAGGTAGCCATACAAGTGGTCCCACGATTTGGTGGAATAGGCTGTTGCTTCCAGTCGCTGATTACGGCTGTCAGAAAAGGGCAAACGATCTTTAGCGACTGACCGAGCTATCCTAGGGCCACTCGGTAGAACAAATCCCAGTTCTAGTCTTGCTCCGACCTGGCTGGGATGCCAGCCTCAGAGCACCTTTCCCCCTGCCTCTTCGCCTGTGTGGAAAGAACCAGGGGGAAACGAACCTGCAGGACTTTTGTGACAGGGCTGGATTCCTGAGCAATGCCTGCTCTTGGTCATCTAGCACCGGGCAGGCAAACAGATGGACTGAGGAAAGAGTGGATCAAAATGGCATCACTAGAATTATTACTAACATCATTCTTACATTTATATCCTACCTCTTTGCCACCTGCGAGGAAGCCAAGGTGGCTTACGTGGTCCCTCTCCTCCTCTCCAGTTTATGCATACAACAACAGACCTGTGAGGTAGGCTAGGCTGAGGGTCAGCACCTGGCCCAAAGTCTAGCATCCAGATCGCCTGAGTCCCAGTGCAACACTCTCACCACTATGCAACACTGCCTCTCGCTTGGGTTCTATCTGGAGTCCTTTGTTCTTCTCCTTCTCCCCGTCACACACAAAAAGGCATATATAAGAAACAGCTGGGGCTCCTCCAAAGAATGAAAACAACTAGGGAGAATGGCCAGTGTGGTCAAGTCCTGGCTTGCATGTCTGTTAACAGTTGTCAAATCATTTCTGGGACAGGACAGGAGTCAAGGAAGGTTACCAGCCCATCAAGCCCCAAACCAGACAAGACTGCTTCCACATGCCAGTAAAACAAGACACTTGCACACACATAAAACACTGTGCGTGAAGTATTTTCTGGAACCGTTCTGCAGGGCCCCTGCATTTTCAAACACGCAGGCATGCAAAACCCAAGGAGGACTGGAAAATCCACCCAAACAACACGGAAGGGTTGGAATCTGGCCACAGTTTGGTTTCCCACAGTTCTCCTTTTCCTCTCATTTTGAGGAGGCAAGTGGAGATTCCTGCCTTGCATAAGCCTCTAGACCAGAATCTGAGAAGAGTTTGCATGGATAGACGGACAGAAAAAGAGACAAATAGTAGTTATTGTCTGAGGCCTATATTGGAGCATGCAAGCTGAGCAACGCTGGAACGAGAAACGCACCTCGCTGATTTTTTCCACTGGATTCAAAGCAGCGCTTGGACCGAAAATAAAAACCAAACTTGCTAAAGGAAAGGAGGAAAGAGAGTGGGGAGGGAGAGAGAGAGAACAGAAAAAAGAGTTCTGTGGCATTTCTCCAGGGCGTTCCGCTGCCATGTGTCCAACGCCTTATCACACTTTCTCAGGACTGAGGGCTTTTTGGCTGTAGTTACACCGCTTCCCTTGGTTTGCAGAAGTGACTGGCTGGCAAGCGGCCCCTTTCCAGAGCACCTGCAGTAGCCGTGTGTCCTCCTGATGCAGAGGAATCCTCTCCAAGAAGGCTGTCAGAGAACAGCCTCTATTTGAAGAAGTGGGTAAGGTAGCGAGATAACACATGATACCAGTGTACGAAGTCCTTCAGGGGGATGAAGAAGAAGAGGAGGTGGGAGACGTTCTTCTGAGCGGTGGGAGATTCAGGACAGGGTTCTTGCAACGGTGCTGTGGAACTTGCTACCACAAGATATAATTGTGCCCACTAAACAGGGAGCAGTTAAACTGATGGATGGCTCCTGGTCATGATGACTATACTTAATCTCTGGTGAGCGAAAGGATTCCGATGAGCCTCCACTGCTGGGGAACATGTGCAACGGAGTGCTGTCGTGCTTCTTCCCTGCTCTTGGGCTTCCCTGGTCTAGAACCGCTCTTCTCACGTACTTGAGCTTGGGCTGGGACTTGTGGGGAGGGCACGAAAAACTCACCAAAAGATGCCGACAGCAGTTTGCATAACATTCGGATGCGCTAATGTATATGCACATCAGTTTTACACTGATACACCTGTGCAGATTTAAAATAATTATTATAGTTGATGTGATTATATAATCATGACAATCTATAGCGAAATCATTATAATGTATAGAGAAATTTTATCGTTTGAATAGAAATACAGGCAACCTCACCAAAGTGCAGAAGATTATACTGTGTGGGGACGCACTCCGGATGGGCAACCATTTTGGTAGCGTTTTACATCTTTCAGCCAGAGTTGGCAAGGTGGCCCTGTGTAAAAGAGGCCACCCACCTACCCCAGCTGCCTTTTTAAAGGAAGCCGGAGAACAAACTGGGAGAGCCGACTTACAGGGCACACGCACCCCGGGAGGTTTCTCTACACAAGTCCCATGGAGAGGGGGCCGTTTGGGCATCTTTTAAACTTCAGGTAACGAGATGCCTTCTCCAGCTCTGCGAGGTCCAGGTTGCCCCCTGCCCGGGCTCCAAGATGAATCACTGCTTGGCGACGGCCCTGCTGCAATTCTCGCAACTTCCTCCCAGTCATTCTGTCAAACACCGTCCGTCAAAATTATGTAAAAGCAGAGGGCCTCCTAGAAAAGAGGTGACCCCTGAACTGCGCCACCATAAATTGCCGGGGAGAAAACCGGGGCGCCGTTCTCATTGTCTCTGGAGCAATAAATCTTGAGAAGCAGTGGACCAGACATGCCTCCCCAAATGGGTCTCTTCCCGAATCAATTGTTTTACAGTCACGCATTGCACCCAGAGCCACTCGGCACGTCACGCCAGCTACTTCAAATTGCCAAACCACAATCACGGGCAAGACAGTAGCCCAGGGCTGCCACCTCCTGGTCCTGAGTCAACCGAATTCCATCATGTAACTCAAGTATTTTGCGAAGGAAACGCCTCGGCTATTTGCTCCCACCTGAAGGCTGTTGGAAACGGCGACTGAAGCACAGAATGCCCACCAGCAGTAGCAAAACAACGAACATGCCCAGCACCTGTTCTGACATACCTGCACAGCTTACTGTGCAACGTGTAGGTTTTGATTTTTACAGCCCTGGGAAATCTGGGCCCAAACATCCCATGGAATTTTGTCTCTTTTATGACTAGTAAAATGTTAGGATCAAGCACTAAGAGACCGCTCCAAGCTTTTTCCTCTAAGCAGGTAAGATCGCCACCAATCAGTGTGGTCCCAGAATTACAGGAATGTGCTCTCCCGCTTATCACCCATATGTTTTCTCCGCCCTGGACTCTTTTTGAAGGCAGGCAAAGTTTTTTCAAGTTGTTGGGAGAATTTTTTAACACTTCCTTTTATGTAGTCCTAAATGGGCAGGGAATAGAAGGAGAGGTCACGCCAGCTCCACCCGCTTCTGCTTTCTGAACAACCAAGGGACAGCTATGGGTTGCCATTGGCTTAAAGCGCTGGCTTGTTCAACCGTAAACAACACAGAATGCAGAGTTCACACCTCACAACAACAGTCCAGGAATGAGTCATCCCCAGGGGGTTTCAGAAGCAGAAGGCAGGAGTTTGCGGGAAGCAGCGTGTTTGCTCATTACCACCTGGCCCAGCTAATTACAAATTACATAACCCATAGTTGACCATCATGTGTGAGCCCACTGGGAGAAGCAAGACGTCTCTCCTTCTGTCTAAACATGGCGAAGACTGCATGTGTCAAGGTTGTTTGAGCTAACTGCACTGAGCATAAACCTGCCCGTTCTCTGAGATTTGCATGAGAGCTTCCACGGATACATCTGATAACAACCGGGGTGGGGCCTTTTCTGTTGTGACCCCGCAGCTTAAAACATTAAATTCAAAGATGCCACTGTTCAAGCATTCTAAAAGCTGACCATAGTTTTGAGGTGCCTTTGGCATCTCTGGGTTACCTTAATAACCTTAATAACCTAATAACTTAATAACTAGACAAGAATGAACAGGCAGTCCTGTAGATATCAGCTATTCGGCAGACCCCTCCCACTCTGGTACAGGGATGCCCACCACCCACCTAGGATTCATCAGGAGTCCTTGAAAATTTATCTTTGCTACAAGCAGCATCCATCTCCCCCACTACAGATATACACAAACAGTGCCCTAGACGTTATATTGACTTCTGTACAAATATTTATTCCTGTACTGCCCAATTGATGAGACTCTCTGGACAGTTCACAACAATTAAAATCATAAAATGCATCAGCGTAAAACACAACATGGAAGTTTAAAACTACAGTGTAAAAGGAAAAATAAAACCTCACAGCAGCGCAGATTTAAAATGGATACTGACTGGCCCAGTTCACAGAACACAATGGCCGCAGCTTGTCATGTCATGCAAACTGAGTGTTGTGTGAAGCAACAGGTCAGGGCATCTTCTGTTCCTCTTTCTCATCCCCACTGTCATCTGGGCCAGTGCAGGAGGCAGGTAACAGGCAGGTTGCAATGGGGAAGAGACGGAGCCAATCATACAGGCTCTTGTCAGTTGTGCCCTGTTGGGTTGTGGGCCTTTGGCAGAAGCCCAGCCATGCCTACCCCTGACGCCAGGGCTGCCGCCACTGCAAAAACCTGTGGCAGCAGCCACTGTTCCCCTACTGTGCCAGGGGAATTGTGGTCCCCAGGGTGCTGTTCATGACAAAGGTGGGAGCTGCCTGGAGCAAGCAGGGCTTTTTATAAAGGGTGGGGGTCCGGGCGGGTGTTCAAGGGTGTTGTCCCTGCACAGCTCTGCTTCTGAGCTAGAACAGAACCCCTCCCATTGGCCCTAGTAGAACAGCAGGAATATATGGCGGAAGGGGCCTCTTTAGGTACCCAGGACTACGGCCTTAAGTGGACCACCCCGGTCATGCAAGGACAGGTTTCATATGCCCACCGTGGCCCACCCCCACTGAAAGCCTGGTTGCAGAATGCTGCCCCCGTTGTGGCTTCTGACCGTCTTCAAGGGCGGCCGCATCTGCAGGTCTACTCTGATCCAAGCACGGGAAGTGGCGGATGTGGGGATGACGGGCCGGGACAGCAACAGCCTCCGAGACAGCTGTGGGCTGCAGGGCACCGTTGTTCATGGATCAGCTGGGGCTAGACGTGAGGACTGGAAAGGGGTTGTGGGGTGGAGCCCGAGCTCTGGCGGGGACTTGGTCTGTGGCCAGGTCGTGCCATGCTTGCCGTCAGCTCCTCCAAGCTGAGAGCCTGCTTGGGAAAGGCAGGTGGCCTCCCAGGGCAGCCCAGGGCAAGTTCAGCCTCTCCAACACATGGCTGGATGTGGCCCCACAGAGGGTTCTAGCAGAAACGGGGGGGGGGGGTCCCCAGTGGCTGCAGTTTGCTCATGGCGGGCCACTTCCCCAGGTTGATCAGACCCTGGCCCAACTGAATCCATGCTACTCAGGATTCGGCTGTCCCCTCTGACCACCCAGGAGAAACGAGGATAACATGGAAGGCTTCTCACTGCTCCTCTCCGCTACGTGAGCTCTCTCCCCAACTCATTTTTCTTCCCCTCTTCTTCTTTGTTAACAATTAATCTTAAATGTTCCCAGCCACTTGAGGGGATGGAGGCTCCCCCTGGCCTGGGGTCAACCAGCTTTTGGGCTGTCGGGAAGGTTATTGCAGCAAAACGACAATTTAACCAGACATTTTTCAAATGGAAAGTTCCTACCACAGGGCTATTAAAATTCCTTCTGACAATGAAATCCCCAAAGCTTTCATTTGTAAAAGAGGCTGGCAGGACCGATTCTCCACTGGCTCTTTCTGCTTTCTGCTTTTCTCCAAACCCAGTTCCCTTTCATAGACACCAACTGTTTACCAGGAAACAACGGGATTTTCGCCCTTGCCTTTTGGGCTTTTGCCTTAAAATCTTATTAGCACAAATTGGGCTAGTTCACACTCTGAGCTGGTATGCGGCTGTATCTTGACGCTGCTGCGCGTGGGGGCAAACAGACGCAGATGAATGCTGAAGTCGCACCACGCATGGAAACAGCCACAATTTCACACATTGCAGCTGCTGAGAGACTTTCAGACTGCTGCTGATGTACTCACTGCAGTCAGTGGTTGATGTTATTATTTTTTTAAAACTCACCACCCAAGGGAACTGCCCCATGGGTTCCACCCTGTTACTACATTTTGCTGAAGACCCTGCCACAACCAGTCTTGCCCTGATCAAGACCATGAGCAAAACCACACAGGACCAGACCAGAGTCCTTCTGGGCCAGCATTCTGGTCAAACAGTGGCCATGGGAGCCCAGAGGCAGGACACCAGAGCTAGCCGGTAAAATACTCTTCTTTTAATTTTAAAAGATAACATGGTAAAAATGGCCACTTGATCACTAACGTTTTCCAGCAGAAAATCCATCCATTCCCCTTGCAAATCTGAGAATGACCACTAAATCAATTATCAATTATCCCATCATAAAAGCAGCAATGTAGGGCCTTATGCTTCAGGTCCTTCAGGTCGCTGGCCACAAGGACAAAGGCGCTGTCCAACAGGAGCTCTGGACAATCCCCTCTCGAGGCACATTGACGGCATCGCACCACCGCTTTCGTGAATCCTGCCTTTTATGCAGCCTTTCCACACACCTCAGCGAATGAAATGCCTCCTCGCAGGTTGCTACTGGAGGAAAGAACCCTAGCGAAAACAAGCAGGTCTTCTTGGCCTGTTGTCCCTCCTCTTCTGCCTCTGGTCCCATGCGTCACAGGGAGTCTGGCATCCAGGGAGCTTCAACTCCCAGTCTGAGAGAGGTTTGACACCCCAGGTTTTATGTCTTTTTGCTCCTGTGGGCATTTGTGCATGAGTCAAATTATTTCCTCAAAGCCCATACAAAGGGTGGGGCTTTTTACATCTTCTAGCAAGGAAAGGCTTTTCTAGAGCAGTCACCACTGTGAGCCAAGAAACAAACGCAATCAGGAAAACTACGTTACAACAATCCTGCCTGTACAGGATTGCATTTTGCCTGAGTTGACTGGACAGCTCAGTATCTGACCAGCAAAGCATGTATCTTGCATGCAGAAGGCCCTGGGTTCTATCAACAGCATGGCAGTTGTAGTTAAAATGGGACTGTAGCAGCTTTCAGGATGAGAAATGCAAGTTGTGTGGACAAGCCCAGCCTGAGATACAGAAGCGGCACTAACGCTAAGAACAAATCAATCCTCAACTAAATGAGCAAACCCCGTGAACTGCAATAAGGTGATCTCCCCTCGTTAATCCGGGACCTTTGCAAGATGCTAACAGAGCAAGCAATCTCCTCTTGGCAGGATCTTTTGCAAGAACGTGAATGCAATGCCAGTAGCCATTCAGACACAAGACTTCTGTTTTCACAGGAATGGTAAGCGACAAGCAGATAAAAATATCATGAAGAGAAGGCAAGCAGTTTGATTGGCTCAGAGAGATGACTTTCTTTGCTTCTTCATTTAGGTGGGCTCAAGTCAGGCCAAGAGTGCTTGGGGGGGCGGGGGAACATTTTTTTAAAAGAAGCAGCACAAAGTGACTTTGATTGCATGGTGTGGAGCTTTTGGGCAATTTCTAAGTGGCAGCCTTAGAAAAACACAAACAGAACAAAGCTCACCTCCCCAGCTCTTTTGAAAGCACCCACAATCTGGGGGCACGGGGTGACCACCCATTCTTCCCGTCTTTATTGCGGGACTGAGAGTGCGCATGTATCAGACCCAGTTCCAGATATTCATGGAGGATCAATTTCTGTTTGCTGTTTGGCATTTTACTGCGCTCCGTTATTTGTACTGCATTTTCGATTTTAACTATTTGCCGTCTACCCAGCAATTACATTAGTTATGGGGCAGATTAGAAATATACTAATAAAGAAGTAAAATCAGCCAGACCCCTGCCTTTTCACACAAATGCACATTCCTGAAAGCTGCCTGTAGTGTTTAAAGCAGGCTTCAATCCTCATTAAAAACTCATCTTTGGTTTTTGCACCACTTTGTAAAAAAATTAAACAAGTCCTTCAGAATAAAAGCCCTGTTTTTCAGATTCAAAGCATTCGCTTTCTGCTAATGCTACACAAACCCTGAGAAGTTTGCATACAAAGGACTGCTCCAATACATTTGTGTGTGTGTGCTTTTAAAATAGCTCCATAAACCAGCTTGTATTTATACTTCAAAACAGCTTGTTTGTATAATTACAACTCCCCGCTCCCATAGGTTTTTTTACAATGGATAATGAGTCAGTTTCCTGTTTGGTACTCTATAAGCAAAATATATTTGTAACTGATTTGAAAATCAGTTTTGTATAAGGGGCCTGGTACACTCTGGCCTGTTTGATATTTGTAATATTAATTTGATAATAATGGCTTAACAAGGAATTCAGTCTCCCTGGCTAGAAATAGATGTTGCTTTCCCCACTTCCTTTTTTCCGCAATGTGAAAAAAAATGTTATTTCCTCTCCTGCTGCAATAACAAGCACCTAGCCCTTGTATGCCCTCTTCTGTTTTTCAAAGCATTTTGAAGAGGGTACAAAGAGAACTTTTTTAAAGGATTAGTAGAATATTATTTTTAGGAATTTTTTTAAACCAACCCCCCTCCCCCCCCACACACACAAACACCATCTCATTTAGAACTGTGTGTGTTGGGGAAGCTGGTGATTATAAGAAGAGTGGCCACTGATGTCAAGCTAAAAAAAGAGGAAATTCAGCACTGCTTCCCCCCAAAAATCACAGCAGATGAACAAATGTGCCTGCGTTGATTTATATATGTACAGAGGCATATTCAGAAATAATTCCTAGAATTTAAAGGGAAATACAATACATCTTGCTGCAGCACAGATGGAGGGGGAGCAGAGGCTCAGTTATCCACATACTGCTCACTGCTGAATGGAGGAAGGTGCTATTCCAGGGCCCACTCTGCACTAGGAAATGGGAAATAAGGGGAAAATAAGCCGGGGGGAAATAATGAGAGGGAAAATACGACGAGGTGGCTGTCAAGGGCTGTCTCTCTCCTGCCAGCCCCTCTCCCCCTTCCCAGTAGATCAGGACAGAGGTTCCTAACTATCTTACATCTTTGGCCAGGAAGTCTCCAATTATATTGTTTTCATATTGTTATTATGTCATTTATTGTTGCGAGCTGCCTCGAGACTTCGGCGAATGGGGCGGCATAGAAGCTTTCTAAATAAATAATAAACAACGCCGTCTTTATGATGTTAACGTTGGCCAGCCAGGACTGGCTTTGTGACACTGAGTAAGTAATACGGAGTAATGTAAAGGGCACTTCCAGGAAGCATCTATCGAGATAATGATCCCTCTGATGGTGTAACTCTGCCCATGTTTGAGAGTGGACTCCAAACTGAATCAGCCTCTTCCCTTCTCCACCAAAAAGAGTTGGCTCCACCCTCAGGGAGGTTTACACTGCTGGGCAGGTTTGACAGCCGGAACGCTGATGCTACTTAGTTGGTCTGCTCGTTTGACCTGGTGTTGCGCCATTGGATCAATCAGATCTACAGATCACCCCAAACAAGAAGAAATGGCTGCATCAGAGACTCACCCACAGAAAAGATCAACTATGCACACCCGGAAGGGGACGCACACAGGGGATCAGGGGAGAATCGAACGCTGCCTCCATCGCTGTAATTCTGCAGCAAGCTTATGGGGAGGGGTGGGAGGGGGGGTAGAGGCTGTTTCAGAGCTACCGAAGG
This sequence comes from Varanus komodoensis, assembly GCF_004798865.1. NCBI lineage: Eukaryota > Metazoa > Chordata > Lepidosauria > Squamata > Varanidae > Varanus > Varanus komodoensis. The sequence goes on from NW_025335684.1 coordinate 5,178,140, forward strand.
AGCCTAAAATACCCCCTCCCAGGAGCCTTAAGGGACACGACCTCCTTGTACGGGGCCAGCGTTCCACAAGAGACTGCTGCAGTTCAGCATTCCAAGTCTCTCTGTGGTACCTTGTTTTTAAAGAAAAACAGATGTATTTCATGTTATTTAGAAGTCCTTCCTACTGCACCATGAAGGAAAGCATTTACCAGCTTATGTTTTCAGCATACCTTGAGAGTTTCCAACGCTCCTGCTGAACAGCACCTTTGTCCTTGGAGTCAAGGACACATAAAGGGCCTGAAACACTATGCCCAACACTGCTCCTTTGATAGCATAAGGGAGAGGACTTTGAGTCAAATTATTGATAATTTCTCAAGTTTAGAAGCGGAAAGTATGAATTTTCTGCTGGAAGATGTTATTCATTAAGTGGCCAGTTTTACCAAGTTGTTGTTGTTGTTTTTTTAAATTGGAAGCAATGTTTTATTGAACGATTTGACAACATGGAATGTTAAGCTTTTATTTTGCTTTACTTCAAATTGTTTTACTCATTCAGTAGTTATAAATTCATTGTATTTTGTGTGCATGTTTGGAATTGGCAATGTGTAGGTGAATTTGTGTGCATGCACTGGCTGGGAAGTACATTGCATGAGACTATTTCTTTCACTCCTTGTCATCTTTCCTAATAATTTGACAATAAATTTAGGCCAGGTATCAACATTGATGGCATCAAAAAGAAAAAAATGCTGATTTGCTACCAAAATAAGGGCCAACCACTACAAGATGGCCAGATTATCTCGAAAACAAGCTACAGTTCGTCACTATAGAATTTTGTAACACCACAATGCCAAAATTCGGCACCAAATTGACATTTTTAATTTTTTTGGTCCCTTCTCCTACCAGATTCCATAGGTTGGCAACAGGAGCACACGGGGGCAGAGGGGGGGTGGCCCCCAAGCCTCTTGAAATTGCCCACCCCAATTTGCGCAGAGTCGAAGAACAAGGCTTAGCAGATACTGGAGGGGCTCACCTCCTGCCACAGCCCCTTTCATGCAGGATCACATCACAGGGCAGTGCAGAAAATGAATCAGATAAATCAAAGCTACAATGCCCTTTAAATATAAGAATAAAACAACTATGAAATTGACTAAGCCAAACAAAATCCCTGGGTATTGGGCGGATCACTGGCAGAGAGCCAGTGTGGTGTGGTGGTTAAGAGCATGGGACTGGGACTCAGACGATGCGAGTTCGAGTCCCCGCTCAGCCATGGAGCCAACTGGGAGACTCTGGGCCAGTCACAGACTCTCAGCCCAGTCTACCTCACAGGGTGGTTGTTGTGGGGATAAGTGTGGAGAAAACCAGTGTGGTGCAGTGGTTAAGAGCATGGGACTGGGACTCGGACGATCTGGGTTCTACTCCCTGCTCAGCCATGGAGCCAGCTGGGTGACTTTGGGCCAGTCACAGACTCTCAGCCCAGCCTACCTCACAGGGTTGTGGTTGTGGGGATAAGATGGAGGAGGAGAATGATGTAAGCTGCCTTGTGCCCTTTGAGGAAAAGGCAGGATATAAATTGAAAAATAAATAAATAAAAAGAAATAAATCTTTCAATACTGTCAAGAATGGTGCCTGCTACATTGTGTAGCAGTGGGGAGGGATTGTTTTGCGGGGCCACAACCAAAAAGGCCCTGCACTGATCCTGTCGGATGGGCCTGTGCAATCAACTGGAAAATAAAAAGGCCCTACTCAGTAGAGGTCAGTGAACAGGCAGGTTTATGCGCTATGCACTCAGCTCAAATGATAATGAAAGAGGAAATCCTATGTGTATTTAGTCAGAAAAAGATATCCTCCAACTTCCAGCATTTCCCAGTCAGTTATGGGCCTCCTTTTCTGTCTAAACAGGATTACATCATAACAGTTCAAAAGAACAGAGTTCATTTTTCCCTGTCATTGAGACACGCATGCAGTTTTTTTTGCCAGGAAAATAAAAGAAAAATTGTTTGGTTGGTATATTAAATCCCTAACACAGAAATGGGGAATCAACTCCATACCAATGAATCCTCCTCCTCCTCCTCCTCCTCCTCCTCATCTGCTGGAACATGCATAGGATTGCAACACAAAGCTTTTATAAAAATCCAAGTACTATCGAGTGCTATCAATTTTGAGCACTCTGGCCTGTGAATATAAAATTGCTCTTTAAATCACCCCCCCATCAAAAGTCACAGCAATTTGCAAAATGTTCACAGAACGCCTCCCCGCACCTCTCGCCTCACTCACACACAAACTCGGTGCTCCCACAGCAGCATCTGGCAAGTGAACAGGTCTGGCTTCACAGCATGGCGGCCTGTGTGTGATGACGACTTCGCAAGCCGACAAAGAAAGCGAGCCCCAATCCAATGTCCTAATGGACTTGCGCCATGTTACTTAATTGTCAAATGTCTAATTAGCAATGCCCAATTTAACATTCACAGTATGTAGATAGAAGTTCGGGGAGAAAAAAGAGAGAGAGAGAGAGAGTGTGTGTGTACACATGTGCATACGCTTTAAAGCAACAGGGATTAACTTAAATAAATAATTTAAATCCAAGGCAGCGGGTATACTGCTTGCATGGTATTAACATAAAACGCTACGCTCCAGTGTTTGAAAGCTAAAAGGAAAAGCCTACAGCGATTAAACTGAAATGTTTCTGCCTGACTTCAGAACCAACTCCATGGAATTTTCATGGGGCTTAAATGAAGCTTTAGAGGGGAGCTGTTGGTTTATTGTGCATCTTTCAGGTAAGAGGTAAGCTCAGGAGCAAATGTGGCTGAAAAATACTCCAGCTACTCCCCTTCTCCTTCACAGTCCCCAAATTGTCCTGAATGGGGAATGACTGGCTAAAATCTCACTAGCCGGAGCTCTTGGGACCACACGAGCTGATGCATTACACCAGGGGTGTGGAACCACCTTGATCCCAAAAGCCAGATTCCATTCCAGAGACTCTCCTGGGGCCTCATTCCAATGGTGGGTGGGGCCAAAGGCAAAAGAGGTGTGGCCAAAGTACAAATATATTGTAGCTTAAACTCTTGGGGTGGGTTTGGACAACACAAGCAGCCATGGTGGTTTCATGAGCAGGATGGTCTTTTGTGTTGTCCGGACCCTGTCACAATATGTTTCAACATGGTATGTTTGTTTTTTAAGAACCACAATGATATGCCACAGTCTGTTCTATGGTTTCCATGCTTCACCGTGGTTTTCCTGGATGTCCAAACCCAGCATCATTGTTTCCATGGTGCTACCACGAAGTCCCTGAGGAACTGCCTTAGCCATCAAACAAGAGATTGGATTTCAGGTGTGATGCTCATGGGACACAAGCCAACATCAGGAGGACTAAGTGAGGAGGGTAGAAACCCCTTAATAGTCTGTCAGGCACATCCAGGCAAACAACCACACACTATGGAAACCAGACAAGGTTGCATGTCATGACAGTAACTTTTTGTTATTGTTGTTAGTCGCGAAGTCGTGTCCGACCCCTTGTGACCCCATGGACAACATTCCTCCAGGCCTTCCTGTCCTCCACCATCCCCTGGAGTCCACCCAAGCTCACCCCGACTGCTTCAGTGACTCCATCCAGCCACCTCATCCTCTGCCGTCCCCTCCTTCCTTTGCCGTCAATTGTTCCCAGCATTAGGCTCTTCTCCAGTGACTCCTTCCTTCTCATTAGGTGGCCAAAGTATTTGAGTTTCATCTTCAGCATCTGGCCTCCTAAAGAGCAGTCAGGGTTGATCTCCTCTAGGACTGACCGATTTGATCACCTTGAGGTCCAGGGGACTCACAGGAGAGCTTGGAGAGAAGCATTTCAAATGTTTAAACCTGAAGCAGGGAGAGACTGCACAAAAGTTGGGAAACCACCAAATGATTGGGAAAGAGGAAAGGACATGGCTATCTGGGGAATCCCAGAGAAGTAAGGCTGGATTTCTACACTTCTGCACTAAATGCATGGCTGAGATTAACGCATTGGGTTTTTGAAATCTAAACAGTAGCCATGCCCACGTTAGGACAGAGAGGCTATCAGGTTCGGGACATATAGACGGGGGTGGGGGTGCGATGCTTTTCCCCATGCCACAATCCCCCCAACAAGCTCCCCACAAACAAGGCATTGGGTGTGCTTAAGAAAGTGTGCTTAGTTTCATGACATCACATAGAAAACTCAGGACGTCTACGTGTGCTGGTGCATGCATGGCCAGAAGTGAGCTATGCACTAAACTGGAGCACTTGGACATAACTATTGTAGGCATGTGCTTAGGAGAAATGTCATTGTTAATCAGGGATCTATGGAGCAAGCCACTCTGGCTCTCTAAGAGCGCTGTTTGTGGTATAATCCCAACGATAAGGGAATGCAACCGGTGGAATCCACCCTGTGGATTTCAGGGACGCAACTAGGAGTAGAAAACTAGAGAACCTTTGCAAGGTGTTACCTGACTCCAGGAGGAGGAAGCATAGTGGAAGCAGCCGATAGGCAAAAAAATCCTAGAAATGTTAGCTAGCTAGATTCCAAGAGACAGGACACAGGAGAAGTCTTATGCTGGTGAATTGTTAATTCTTGGCACCGAAGAACAACTAGTTTGAGAAGTTCCAGAAAAGCTGCTGAGGCTCACTGAGGAAGCTTCCAGAACACTATGTGGAAGCCCTCCCGAAATGTAAAACCATTATAAACCATTGTGAGCACTTTTAATTTTCTGAGAGCGCATAATCCTGATTTCATTGCCCCTGATGGAGGTTGCCCACGAAAAAAAAAGTGGGTTTTGGATAAAGTCCTGTTCAGGGCTGCTCCAGGGGCAGCAGCTTTCTACTTCCCTGCATCTAAAAAACTCCTTGTATTTGTTTGGGCATTAGGAAACAATCCATAGCAGCTGTCCTAGCTAAAAAAGTGAATAGAAATTCAGACTGCATGTTATATGATTCTGAGCCAGAACAGAAATATTATGCTGGTGAAAGGGAATGTTCATATGCAGTTTGAGCTATAGCAACTTTTGCTGCTTATACTGAGCTACCACAGTAATTTTCCAAACCAACCATACACCCCATTAAAATACATTCTGGCTAGACAGAAATTGCACTATAGCAGTACCATGAGGACGGCGCAGCGGGTTCCAAATCTTATCCAGAAGGGGGTTTTGGTGAGGAGGTACTGCATCCAGATTTGCTCGTGAAAGGCAGCGATTGTGTGTGTGAACAGAGGTGCTTCGAGCTAGAAAAGGGGAAAGAATGGGTTCCAGTGGCCCTTACACAAACAGGACAACTGTGCCGTTTCCTGAGGGGGGTTGTTTCTATGCACAATGGACACAAATAACACATGGAGTTGGATTACCTAAATTGGTCTGATATGCATCTTCAGAAGAGGCTGAACCTACTAAACAAGTCCAGGCTTGGAAAAAGGCGAGGGAACGGTTCTATTCCAGTCTGTTGTCGGAGATACTGGCTGGGTTTACACACCACAAGAAGCCGCATTGCCCAGTTTTCCATGTGCATTGTTCTCCCTGGAATGGCCCAACAGACACTTGAGTGGTTTCTATGGAAGTGTGGAGTCCAGGACTCATCACTCAGTCCTTCTCCTGTTGGCATGTATCCTATCAGCCACCACACCTGAAATTCAACCCCACACTAGATTACTAGAGCAGCTGCTCTTTCTAGGACCCTGTGTAGCTGCATAACAGGGCTGTCAAAACCACAGTGCCAACTCTGGACAACTCAAGAAAGCATGGCAAAGCACAGAAACCACAGAACTGACCACTGTTTATCATCATGGTTTCTAAAAGCCAAACATACCATGCTGAAATTCCACAACAGAGTTCAGACGACATGACAGAGCATCCTGCACAAGAAACCACCATCCAGAGTTCAGATCAACCCTCTTACCACTAGGAAACACTGTCTCTCTCTAGCATATACTCACTATACAATCAATATAATTTTTATATAACAAATAATAAAATATTGATCTCTTGCTAAGGAAGCATGCAAATATTTATGGTTGCACTGGGGGTTTTTCAACTATTTTTTTATTGTTATATTATCATTATTTATGTATGTATTTATGTATTCTTTGTGAGCCGTCCCGAGGCTTTGTTGCGATGAGGGCGGCATAGAAATGTTTTAAATAAATAAATAAATTGGCACATTTATTTAAAGGCATTTACCTATTTTTCTTCTATACCAGCTATTATTTTCATAGAAAATCTTGAGACGTTTGACGATTTTAAGAACTTAGAAGCAATTTACAGCACTTGGCTAAAATATTCAAGATGGCTGAACTGCTTTCCAACCAGATGGAAGTGACGGCTAAAAAGCATTGGCAAGAACTATTCTGTTGATAAGGGGCCCTGAGCACACTCACTTCTGGCTGAGGGGCCTCTGTGTTGGAAGTGCAAGACAATTATGTACGGGCTTGGGCATTTCACAACAATTCCGTATTTCATATCATCCCTGAAAGTTCTGAAGTAATGAAACAGGCTAATGATGTGATTAAAATATCCCTAAAGAAACCTCGTTGTAATCAAGGTTCTAAGAGGACAGACACAGCCCAGTGTGTTGCCAGCCCTTAACTCTCCCCATTTGGGTCTTCCCAGCGCAGCTTATTGTGTTTTTTGAACAGCTGCCTTGGCTCCATCTTAACATTTGTGGAAATTCTCGAAGATGCATGCTTCATTTGATTGCCACTTACAGGAGAGAAGCAAAGGGACTTGGGAACATGCCTGTGGAGATGCGCCATCAGAAGGAAAGCCATTAAGATTAGGATATAATCTAGGACATGATAAAAGTTTTGCCTTTGGAGGCTTAGCATGTTACATTTCGGCAGTTCCCTCAAGCCCAGGTGTGGGTCCCACCTTCCTAGACCAGAGAAATCCAGAGCGCTTTGTGGTGGGCCTGCTAGTGATGTGGGTTCAATCAACTGCTTTATTTAGAGAAAAAGCAAGTGAAAGCAGACACAACAGAAGTGTAGAAAATAACACACGGTGTGCCGAAAGTGGACAGCAAGACCTTTTCTTCACTCCCTCATAGTACTAGAACTGAATAAGGTCATTCCAGGAAGCTGTTTGGGGGGAGATTCAGGACAGAGCAAAAGGAGGACTTCACTAGGGAATTAATGCCCATGAATCGTCGTAACGGCAAATCAACAGGGCCAGCTTTAAAAGGAAATTGGGAAAATCCATGGAGGAGGCTATCAATGGCTACTAGTCCAGAGGCCGGGAGCCAGGGAGCTTCCCTGCAAGAGCTGTTGGGCAACAGTAGTGGGATCGTGGTGCTAACGCAACTCATGCCCAGCTTGTGGGTTTGTCCAGGCATGACTGGCCACCCTGCGAACAGAACCAGGTCGACTTTTGCTCTGGCCCAGGAAGACTCTGCTGTTAATCAGAAGAGCAGATTCAGACACAAAGTAGGGGAACCCAACATACAAAGCCAAGCCTTCCATCACGTGGGAACAAGGGTATAACCAGGTGGTCATCCTCACAGCGAGGATGGAGGCATGACAACCTGAAGCCAAGCTTCTTTGTCCACGAAACATTGTGGGGTGTGTGTGTCACTTTGAGCTGAACCTTCACATTAAACGTCAACATGTGTGTGTGGAGCGGGGAGAAATGAGTAGGGCGAGGGCAAAAGAAGGGGTGGTAAAGGTGCCGGGAGTGTCAGAGGTCAGCGCTATTGAAAACAACACACATCGGGCCTGATATTTCATTTCAAGCAGATGAAGGACAGAGCCTCTCCTTGGAACTTTATGGCTGCCCCCGCTTCCCACTCCTCCCCCCCCCCCCCATTAGCCACTAGCAATAACACAAAGAGCAATGGCCCTTTTATTATTAATTTCAAACATGCTGCCCGGTGGGATTGGGGGTAGGAGGAAGGGGAAAGTATTGGGAAAATACTGTCTGGGAAATTAACCGGGGAAAATGTTTTTCATTAGCTTCAGAAGGCTTCATACCTTCTGCCTGCTCTCCCTCATCCCCATCCCGCTGCAGCCTCCACTCTGTTCTGCCCCTCTCTGCCCCCTAAAAAATTAAAGAGGGCCCAAGGCAGCATCCCTTGGCTATTAATCATAGTTCTTTGTGCTGCATCCCATTCCGTTTCTATGGAAATGAAGGCTTTGCCGGAGAGCTGCCAAGGTCCAGCTACTGCATCCAATCGAACATCTCATGGACCTTGTGAGGAAGGGCAGCTTCCCCGGCAATATCCAAGAGGTGTGAAGAATATTGCTCCTTTGGCAGGCTGAGGGGCGGGGGGGGGGGGGAGTGGGGGCCCGCACAAGCAGCCCCAGCTGCAAACGATGCACAATAAATACAGATCGGTGGGAGTGGGCAAGATGACCCCCAGTGCCCTCGCCATTTCCCCAGACAACGGCTCAAGGAAGTCCTGTGGCTGGATCTCGTTAGGCTGAACAAGGATTAGGTGCCTCCTAAGGCAGAGATGGGGAGCCCCTGGATGGGGCAGGTCCTGGAGCCCCGCCTGGATCGGGGCCAGGCCATGAGGGTGGCGGGGGCTTCAACCCTTTCGTACAAATCTGGCCACACCGACCTTTCATTTGTGTTTCTTACCTTGGGAGGCGGGGAGATATAATTAACAGGGGATGGCGATCTGCATATCATTTGACCATGCTACTTTATATGGTGAATTTTAAGGTAAGCATCGACAGACCCGATGGTCAGTTGCCACTGGGGATCTGAAAAATAAGGCATGACAAGCCCCCCCCCCCCCCCCCGCCGGGCACAATGCAACTGGCTGCAGGCTGGGTCTTCACTAGAGACAGATGTGATGTATTTGCCTGCTCTTGCTAGCTTTCCTCAATAACAAACTGAAAGAAAACGGTGCTTACTGTTCATTTCACTTTGAAGCATGCGTGAGAAGAGTCCTGATGGGCCCTGACCATGGGCCTCCCTCGTCCAACTTCCTGCTTACGCAGTGGCCAACTGGTTGCCCAAGGAAGACCGTGGTGGCATTCTCCCCCCTCAACCGCCCTGCCTGTGCCTCCTGATCCACACCGGCCCAGAAAACCAAAGGCTCAGCTCGTTCCTCGCAATCAGACTTTCCTCAACTCGAAACGGAACCGGTGAGCAGCACAGAAAATGAGCAAAGTTGACGATGCTGCGGTTACTGATGAGCATCATACGCCTGATCTATCAGCTTTCTTCGGGCACATATCCTACAAGCAGTGTGTTCTTTTAGGAGCAGTCGTTCTTGGTGAAGTATATACCAGCATCAGAAGGAAGCCTATGCTATTGTCTTTTGCCTTGCATCTTACATATAATCCCAAAACGAATTTCTGCACGAAGCTCTCAATGTAACTTTTCACCTATATTGTGTGGTTAATTTGATTTCCTCCTAAGTAAACGTATCAGTTCCAATATTTTGCAGCTATTAGGAAAACTTTTGTTTCATTTATACTGCATATAACATTGACCTGGATTACATACTTGGGTTTACTTAATATAAAACATGCTTTGTATTACTGAGGGAGAATGTATGCTGAGGAGTTAAAATTAGTCAAACATGCAAAATCACATATTATTTCAAGAACTGGAATATGTTTCTCTTTTTTTGGGAAAACGCACATTACTGGGAACTGACTTCTTGACAGTATTAATCATTAGAAATGCTCCCCCCCCACCCTCAAGTTTTGAAGCACAGGGTGTACTACCCGTATGGAAGGGTACTCTGTCAGAATAGAGTTGTTGGGATACACAAGTGAATCTTCTTTCTTCCGGCAGTGTGAGAAACAATAGGTTAGTGTTGAAAATACACACTCATTCAAGCCTCTATTCATGCCACAATTGTGGGATGAGGAGCAAGTTGCAAAATCTCAGCACCAGGATCCCAATCTGGTTCAGGGGGGTTCCCCGAAACACCTCCCCCTGGTCCCAGTCCCTTTCCCTGACCAGTGACCATTTGGCGGTTTGCTGAAATCTAACTGTAAACCCTCCCCACAAAATTGTAAAAAGATTGAACTGCTTCTCCTCTTAATTATTGCCAGTAAAAGCTTTATGCTAAACTATGCTGGTATTGGGGTATTTTGGTTCAACTTCTTTTTTTCTTTTGGTCCTACCTATCAGGGGAATGCCCCCCCCAAAAAAAAACTTCTCCAAAATTTACTTTGTCCCTTGGGCTGAAAGCTTAGATAATAAAATGGAGAAAAAGTTGCTTTGAATAGAAATAACCAAACAAAAAGGGAAAGAAAAGACACACACACACACACTCCCCCAAAAAGTACACCAGCACCTCACTGCTGACTCCGCTTGGCTTCCCATCCCCTCCTCGGCGTTCCGAACATATGGTGTTGTGCTTAACAGCCCTCACCGCATCAATTGGAGACCATTAGGGTGGGTTCTTTTCCCAGTGTAAATGTTGCCGAATATAAATTGTAATTAACACCGATGCCAAAATGGCACTTAGAGAAAATAAGCACATTATTAACATCTGCTGAATTCTGCCTGGAGAGCAGCCGCTGCCGCCGAAACATCCTTTGCATTAAGAGGATTTGTGGCTGGGACTGCACTCAGAATAACGGTGGGTGGGGAGAGGCCTTTCTCTTCAGCTACCCGGGTGTCATGCACACACATGGATGTGTACACACACGCACATCAGCGCCGCTGCGCCGAGGCGCTGCTGTGCTCCAGTGTGTAGCCAAATAACCTATTTCTTTCCCTTTTAAAGAAGCAGAGCTTGCCCTACTTGGAAACACTCTTCTGTTCCCAGCTAACAGCTTTAAGGCTGGGGCACTTCTGAACCAAGTCTAATGAAAAGAACTTCCTGCACCGTGCAATTCGCTTATGGAACTCACTCCCACAAGAAGCTGCGATGGCCTCGAACTTTTAGGCGACTTCACAAGAGTTAGGCTCGGCAATGGTTATGAAAGCTCAAAAAGGGAACTCCAGTTCCTGAGGCAGCCTACCACTGTCCACCCAGGGCCATTTATACAAAGTTCACTTAAACTCTGCAGACTCCAGAAATGAAATCAATTTATGAGATTTCTAGGCGACTGTTTGCTTTTGTGATCTTTGTCACCAAGTTGCGTGAATGTTCCCTGCTTTTGCTATTTGAGGAGGGGAGGGGAGGGGAGGGAATTCAAATGAGCAGAGAATGACATTTCAGGCTTTTTCTTTTTAGGGTAAAAGGAAAGAAAATCAACACACCTGTGATACTGGTGGATAATCTGCATGTGGGACCTACAGAAAAATCTTGTAATACGCAGTTCTCCTGGTAAGATTCTAGACTTGCCTGCTTGCAGGATACTCCATGGCATCCTCTGTCCCTCCCTCGCCCCCGTTTTGCATTTCTCATGACTGCCAATGCAGCACGCTCAGCTTTAACTGCCATTTTGGGGTCCTACAAAAAATTCTTTGACTTTCTGCAAACTTGGGAAATCCTTTAAGCCTGCCATTACTTCCCCATTTTGCACAGATGGTGGCATCTTGGCAGTTTAAGACCTGGCATTTGAATGAGTTCAGTGTTAGTACATGCAAGGATATATGGTGTAGGAGGGGAGGGAGGGAGGGAAAGGAACTTACTCTCCCACACTTGTGATGCTTGGATGCAGGGTCTCCCAATGTGCTGGGCACGACAGACAAAAAGGAAGCGCTTATTCACCCAGCACACAACTCATCCCCACAAAGGGTGGCGATGGCTTTACATGGGGATTAGGCAACTCATTGGCGACAAGGCCACCAAGAGGCGCCATGCCCCCTGCTCGCATATCCTGCATGTGGGGCATCGGGCAGCCACTGCGCAAGCAAAATGCCAGGCAGGGAAGGCCGTTGGCCTGATCCAGCAAGGCTATTCCTAGAGAGGGGAATATGCGAGACGCTCAGGCCGCATCCTCGGCCTTCTGGAGGTGCTGCTCAGCTGTTCTGGCTGCTGTGAGTGCACAGGGCACGGCCCAGGTCCTTTCAAGTGAGCTTCAACCCCAGAAGGAATAGGCATTCCATGAGGAAGGGAAGGCTCCACACCACCCTTCCACAACACGGTGGCCCCGAAGCAAATGACTCACAGCCTGCTTCCAGAAGCTTCTGTTTCCCCCTGAAAGGGGGGACATGCTGTTCACAGGCCTGCCACATCATAACTAGCTGAGGCTCCAGATTCTCAGGAAATCAAACGCTGCCGCCTGAAGCTCTTAAGTTTACAAAACGCAGAGACCCCTGTCCAAGACACACCCCAGTACACATGTTGGCAGCAAAGTTCAGCACAAATCGGTATCTATGGTAGCTGCCCCGCTCATCAGTGAAAGCGGCAAAAGGGAAAGATTTCCAACAGAAAGCTTAAACAAGCATTTGGCTGGTGTCCGGCCTCAATACAAATGAACCACAGCTCAGTGGAAGTGACTGCATTTTATATGCAAAATGTCCCACAGATCAGTCCCTGAAATCCCGAGAGAAAATGACCAGGTAGTGGATGACTGAAAAGAATTCTGCCAATCATAGCAGCGGTTCTGGGCTAGGTGGACTAAATCTCTGGCTGATGGCAAATACATTCCGTTTCTCTTCTCCCATGCCCCAGGACAAAGGTTTATTAAGATAGCCAAGGTGTGAACATAAGTGTTTATATACCATCTTGACAGTAAAGCCACTGTTAATCCAAGTAACACAGATACCAGCATCACATTCAAACACACACATTGTCACAAGATACTCAAGCTGGCCCAGGACTTCAAGCACAGAGTCACAGATGGCTTCTCACCACCCCGGCCTCCATGGCCATCCATTCCAGAACACCCCACGTCACATCCAGGAGAATCAGCCGGCACTGAGCCACGGCCGTCTTCGTTGGCCGTGGCCAGCTCACCCGGCAGGACGTGGAAAGCGGCAGGGTGATTCCAAGGCTCACATAGGTCAGCGTGGCAAGCGCTGGGTGACATAACAGAATGTCCCCAAGATGGGAGAGATCAGCCCCAGGTGATCCATATGGCAAATGGTTAAACACCCGCGTGAAGTTGTGCTCAGCAGAGGTGGCATTTTGGCAAGATGGAAATAAAATGGTGCCAATCCAAGATACGATCTCAGTCACTTTGGAATGCTTTAAAAAGCACGCTGCCTGCTTCCAGGAAGCCCACTTTAAAAGGATGTATGATATGGAGCTGTAAGAAGAGGCGGTCTGCTCACACTAGCAATTTGGACACAGACCTTAATAACACCAGCCCCTGCAACAACACACAGTCATCTTTCAAAGCTCAAGGATGTTGCCAAAGCAAGAGGCGGCCTGTACATTTGAAGACATTTGCTTGAGGAAGTCCCACTGAAATGGGTGCCATACAAAAGCACGCGAAAGCCATTCCTTTCGCCTGGGCTTGGGCAGGCGGATTTCTTGGCACATTGCACCCACGCTTGAAACAAAAAGCCAAGCAGGAAAGAGAGAGCAAACTTTGGAGAGACAGAAATATTTTCGCCATTGATTTGGTGCAGCAAACATTTGTATTTTTCTATCCAGGCAAGGAAGTTGGAATTTCCCAGGACATTCTGACACAGCATATCCTGGCTGGTTCCTCCAGCACAAAAGCAAAGAGATGTCCCAGGAAAAGGCTGCTGCCTTTGGATAGCCACAGGGCTAAAAAGCCGGACGCTGCTTTTGCACTCAGAAGAGCATGACCTAACGATGCAACCATTTCTGTAAGAATGGAGAAGACTGGCTGCATTTCTAAATCCCCCAATAAATAAAGTTTAAACATATCTCTTTGCATTTACTTATAACACGCAAGCAAAGAATATCATCTGAAGCACTGAAAGAAAAATAATAAAAACAACTCAGTCCAAGAACAAGTGACCATGGGGAAAGGGGAGTACATTCAAGTTAAATTCCTCTTGCTTTTAGCTGCATTTAAAGTTAAACCAGAATGTGTATATTAAATAGCAAGGAAATGACCCAGAATGGAAGGCTCCAATGTTTTCCAATTGCAGCCCACCCTGAGTTCCTTGGGAACAGGGATGAGCTAGACATTAAAATGAATAAATAGAACTTTTTCCAGGGCAAATTTTGCCCAAAAGGCCCGTTCAGTGTCCTGGCAAGTTGGCCCTGCAGCAACACCAAAATTGCACAGCATTCAGACAAGGTGGCCACAAAGCTCATGAACGGCGACTCCCGGCCAAGCAGCAGCAAGCTTGCTCATGCCCACCCTACTCCGGCTATGCCGCCATCCTCATCCTCATCCCCACCACAAGTTTGGTGGCTCCTCAGCCACCCGGCTTTTGAACAAGGTGATCTCATCCAAGTGCATCATGGGGACATCTCGGATGACCTCTGTCAAGTCCTCGTGCAGGAGAGGAAACACGACGACGTTCAAGGCGGGCCGGTCGGCCTGAAAGCTAAATCAAACACAAGAGAGATTAGGGCTGAGGAAGAGAAGAAGAAAGACAGAGAAGGGGTCCTGGGGCTGACAGTCTAGGGAAGTGTTTGCCTTGGAAGTGGAAGTGTCAGAGTCCCCCAGCTTTAAGACTGAGTGAAAAGAAGAATTTACCTCTCCCTCAGGAAAGTTCATCCCCTGCCTTTCCTGAAAGAGTAGCTGGCATGTAACAACAAACCAGAATATGAGTTCTTGTCTTACTTAAGAGTTTACTCTTGGGTCATCAGCCAGGCCAGGTGACTGCAGAAAATACAGACTGTTTCCATTCCTGGGTGGATTCTCTTTCCCTGCTCCCTCCCCGTAGTCCCAAAACCCTTTGCAGCATCTTACTATTAGCATGTAGAGTGGCCAGACAGGGGTGAGTGTGAGAGTGTGTCCATGTCCTCCGATGCTTCATTAGTCTGGAAAAAAAGCCATAAGCAGCCCATGGTTCTGCCTGCAACCCAAAGCAACCCATCACGAAAACAACCCAGAATTCACAGTTCATCAACTAATTATGGGTTCTCTTCCAGGGTTGTTCACAGTGAACAATTCGCAGTTTACCCATAGTTTTGGGTTTGCACGCAACAACAACCCAAGATTCGATCACTATAATCAACGCGTACTTTGGGTTCTTGTAATGTGCAAATGAAGTCACTTTTCCAAGTGTGACTGGAAGACTCATCTACAACAGTAACTCAGAGGCATGAAAGAATGCCTCTTCTGAAGGTGAGAGGATCTCCTGCCTCTGCTTGCACGGGGATAATCAAACATCTTCACACCTCTAAGGCAAAGACACACCACTCCCATAACAAAGAGGGGGAGAAGGAGGCTAGGAAGTGAAACAACCAGACGGCTGGCTACTGGCTGGCATTCAAAGCAGATTAGACAAGTTCATGGGGGAGTCAGTGGCCATGATGGCTACATGCCAGTTCCACATTCAGAGGCAGCAAACAGTTGCTGCTAAAATGGCTGCTGTGCTTCCATGAGTTTCCCAGAGGCATTTGGCGGCCCCTGCTAAGAACTAGATGCCCAACTAGACCATCCGGTCATGCCCCTGTCTTAGCAGCACCGGAAGCTGCCCCAGAACCAGCTCAGGCTCTTTGTCGACTTCATCCAGCATGACTGACCGGGACTGGCAGCAGCTCTCCAGGGGAACTTTGGCAGAAGCATCACCTGCTACCTGGTCCCTTTCAAAACACGAGACAGGTGGGACCTGCGACAGAGTGTTGCAGTGCTGTCCGGCCATCCCTTCTTCCAGGATACACCATTCCATTCCTCTACCACCCCAAGACACTTAGCCTTGGGGCATGCTCAGTTCTCATATTGGATTGGGGGGGGAGGAATTCCGCAAACCGTAGGGATTCTCCTGAACTTGATAGTTTCTTCTTGTGTGTGGAGAAGGTTCGTGTTTTGCTCCACACAGATCCACACTTGGTGGATGAGTTCATTGCCAGCGTATGGCCTGGGTGGGCAACCTCCTGGGCGCAAAGGTTCCCGATGTGGCCCATGGAGGGTTGGGTGGCCTCCACAGGCCCTGCCTGCTCCCAGGGAGGCCACTGAGGGCATGGGAAGCCAGCCCCCCCCCCCCACTCAGCTGTGGGCACATTTTGGGACCCTGGCCCACATTTGCGACTTCTCCCCCCGCTTCCCCCTCCCCACTGCTTGATACTTTGATTCATTGTCCCCCCACTCAACTCTGGCTCCCTTCCACAACTTTAATACCTCCTTTCCTGAACTCCTGCCATGCTGCTAATTTTATGTTATTAAAACAAAAAAGTGTCCCACCATAAATCTCCCCCCCCCCCCCCCCCCCCCACCAACCATCCATGAGGAATGAGAGCAAGAAAAGAAGGCACCGCACCTGCAGGGCGGAAATTGCACAGGCAAAGAAAAGGACTGCGGCAGTTAAATCCATGCACAATATTTACCAAAAGGAAAGGGGGGGAAATAATTTAAAGCTGGATCAGATAGCCCACCCTGTAATGATTCCCACATAGCGAGGCAATAGGACACACAGCAGGAGCCCGAAGATACGGCATGCTGGGAGAGAGAAAGCAAGAGAAAGCGCGCACGGAGCAAGGGAAAACACTTGAGATCGCTCGCCAGAGGGAAGAGGGCGGCTCGTGTCTCTTTCGGTAGGGGAAAGGGAAGCTGCAGCTGTCGCCACTGGCCGGACAAAAGCCGCTTCCCCACACTGCTGAAACCCGGAGGCTCACTTCTTCTCCTTCAGAGGCGCACTGGGAATGCATGTGGGTGCCGCCGTGGGGAGCGCTGGCTTCCCCGGGAGGGCGGCAGGGAAAGCCAGCAGCCACCTGCCGCCACAGGAGCTGGCTCGTCGCTCTTCTGCATGCAGCAGATGCGCCCTCCTCGGATGCGTTTGCCATGGCTGAACAGCGCAATCATGCCTGATGTGGGACGAGCAGGCAGCTACCCACCCCCACAAGGGCATCACCAGCCACTATCGGGACTTTGGGTTCCTTACTACCTCTCTCAGTGGAAAGTAGGGAAAGAACGCCTTCAGCTCTTGCAAACCCGCCAAGAAAGAGCTTGGACAGGGCTTGTCTGCTCTGCTGAAGGTCCGCATCTGCAGATTTCACTGCCGCCTTTGGCCTGTCCTGCTGAAGAAGCAACGTGCACATGCTAGCGCATTTAACTTCTTGTTTTCAGCTAGGTGGGCCCCGCCGTGTGACACAAAGCCCTGTGAGGCAGCCAGCCACCCGGCCGAAGCGCGGCAGGCCTACTTCTGGTCAGAGATCAGAAAGTAAACCGCCTGGGAACTACATGAAGCCATCTTGAGTTTCATGACGGAAGAAAATTGGGATATAATGTAATAAAGAAAATAAAGAATGGGTTCCCCCCACTCTATTCCAAATTTCAAAATGCTTTTTCAACAAGCTGAGCCTGCCAGAACATGGATTCCAGTTGATGACAGGCATGCTGCATGTTATGTAAATGACAGAATTTGAACAATAATTTCCTTTGCACATTCATTTAATGTTTTTGCAGAACTTCTGAATCACAGAAAAGGCAAGAGCCCTGAAGCAAACAGCTGTGCCCCTTAATTGCTGAAAACATTCGTTTCTGAGACCTCATTTGTGCTTTGCACCTCTGCAGCCGCATGATTTAGACTTATTTGCTTTTATCAAAGGCCACTGCCTGAACTCCTCTAAAGACAATGAACATGAGAAAAGGCCATTCTTTAAACACTAGAAGTAAATGCCATTTTTCATCTCTCCCTGGGTATCCTAGATTAAGTGTGCAGCAACTGCTGGGTAATGGTTAAACCAACTCGATGGAAGTAGAAAGAAAGAAAGAAGCTGAATAGCTATTTGCTCTCATTCTGCCTTGGAAGCTAGCTCTTTCCTCCACACCTGGATGTATTTCAAGTGAGATCCACCCCCTCAGCGGGCGGCATGCCCAGAAAGCCTACCGGCATGTGGGTGCAGGCAGGCAAATGCCACAGTGCTGACTCCACTTCTGCCCCGAGGGAAGCCAGGCGGAGTTTGCAAGTCCTTGCTGCTTTCTTGCATGCCCTTGGCTCACCAAACCCAAACCCAAAAGACCAGGGTTGCCAACTAACATTCACAACTCTATTTCCTCCTTGGGAAGAGGAGGAGGAGGAAGAAAGGATAACGGGATACCTCACAGAATAGGGCACGAGCACATGGCCACTGCAAGAAGCAGCCCCTTCTCAAATTCGCTCTGCCTGTGGCACACAGTTAACAGGTGTCCCGAGATCACGCTGCTGCAGCTTTCCTAGGGGGTACAGCAGGCAAACACCTAACATGAAAAAATTGCTTCATTAGATTTACGGTTCTCTATGCTACAGAGAGCGTGGAAAGAGGGCTGCTTTTTTTCAGGAGCACCCCTGCTATTGAGTGCTCTCAACCCACAGACCCACAGTGCTCTCAACCTGAACCCACAGGGCATCCTTCCCTAAACAGGTACCCTCCAGGTGTACTGAGCTTCAACCCCTAGCATCTCTGTTACTTGGGATGCAGTCTAAGACCACTAGAAGGTGCCAGGTTGGGGAAAACTACCTGGTTCCCCCCCCAGCTACTTTGGAATCATACCATCCCTAGCTGCTGGTCATGCTGGCTGGGGATGGTGGGAACTATAATCCAAAACCTCAGGAGGGCCCCAGGTTGCCTATCCCTGTATTGGGTTCTGACCAAGAATATCCACTTAAAGGGGGTTAAATAGCATGTTGCACATCAAACTGCAAGAGATCAAGATGGCACATGGAATGCCAAGTTCTCTGTTAGAGTCATTCTGGCCTTAAGAGTTGTAGGGAGAAAAGACAGACGGACAGACTGGCAAGTTTCTTTTGAAAAGGAGAATATAAAAGGAGCTGCCAGATGAGCCAAGTTATAATTCTGCTAGGAATCCATTAGAGATCTGAAAAATAAAGTGCTAGCTTCAGCAAAACAGAAAGTGTTAAGCTAAAACCTGGAAAGAATCCCACTCCATTGGATGAATGGATGATCCAGCTTGAGGGCTGTATGTGAACGGTCCAGCGAATGCATTTAATTTAGGTAAAAGAAGGAGTGCCACCTCTCTCTTTAAATAAATGTGCTAAGTACTTGGCCTTCTGGAACATACTCAAGATTCTTGAGCGCTTCCGCTGCAAAATGGTAAATGGATCTTTACCTTGCACATTTTTGTGATCTTCTGATTGGAACAGTAAAGGTATTATATTAATATGGATTTTGGAATTGACCTTTGATAATATATCCTTTCTAATTGGCACTTGGGTTACATCAAGACTCAAAAAAGATGCTTGCCTGAAGTGAGTAAGAGTTCAAGCGGTTGGGGAGGGCTGCCCAAGCTATCGCCAGTGGAAGAGGCCATCATTTGCCAGGATAACCTGGCCAGCCTCCACAAAAAATGGAAAGCAACACACGAACCTGACATCAAGAACAATGATGTTCATCGAATCACAGAACTGTAGAGCTGGAAGGGGGCATGAGGGCCATCGGGCCCAGCCCCCTGCTGCTGCAGGACACCGCGTCACAGCATCCCACTCAGGTGGCTGCCCAGTTTCTTTCTGAATGCCTGCAGTGTGGGAGAGCCCCCCACCTCTCCAGGCAGCTGGACCCACTGTCGTATTGCTCTGACAGTGAGGAAGTTTTTCCTGATGTCCAGCCTGAATCTGGGTGGTCGCAACTTGACTTGATTATTCCATCTCCTGCACTCTGCCATCAGCAAGAAGAGATTTTTGTCTTCCTCTTTGTTACAGCCTGTTAGGTACTTATAAAGTGATACCATGTCCCCCCTCAGTCCTCGCTTCAGAAACTCATCAACCTTCAGGCCCCCCTGCCCATAACCTTACAGTAGCCATTCCTGAATACAGAAGTTCCAAAGACCGACATCAAAACACAACTGCTGACGTACAGTTCAAGAGATGCATCTCTATTCCCTTGCTTTTAATAAGAGCAAAGGAGCTGCTTTTGCACAGGAACGGCTGCCAAGCCAGGTCTCTGCCTTCCCACAGTTGTGCCTTTCACACGCTGATAACTTCAATGCAAGACTTTACCATGTATTCTGGCTGAATCTCATTCAATTCCAGCCTGTCTAGACCCTTTTAAATCTTAGTCATGTCTTCTATATGTTGGCTGCAGAGGAGTCTGCACAAATACAGGTCCTCTAGAGTACGACACGCCTACTTCAATTAAGAATACTACTGTTCACTTCGGTACCTGCCCTGCAATGTATGGAACTTCTTTTGCACACTCCTAAAAGCTGACTGGATTGTCACCGGCAGATCTGTGCTGAGGCCTGCAGTCTCCGAGACACTCCCACAAGAATTATGTTTCTCATCCACCATTAACACGTCTGTGGCTCATGCATTTGAGATGAGAGAAGTGTGGCAAAAGAGTGGATTATATACACTCTACTGCAGCAGTGCCTGGCAGGGTGTGGAATGAGGCCTCTCTTCATCTCACTCCATGGCTGCAAGGACAGAACCCAGCTGTGCTGTTTTTTAGGATTAATGCATACAGAATAACACTGTTCAAAAGAGGCTATAAACCTACTCTAAGATGAAGAAAGGATGGGGCTAGGAAAACCCAAGTTCTCCCAATGGTAACCCTATGTCTGGGGGGTGGCAATTCTCCTCACAAAACCATGGTTTAGAAAAGCAGCCACGAAATGCATTAAACCAAATAAAATCAGACGGGGAATGTGGGGAGGAGGGCTCATAGGATGATTTTTTTAAAGAACTGTAATAAGTGTGTTTTTATGTTGCTTTTCCCATTCAAAGCAGGTTTCCAGGAGAGTAAAAAAACAAGTCAGCATATACAGAAATTGCTCTACATTAATAACCATATCCAAACATGTTTCATAAAGTCCAGGCTTTGTCACTTTAGTCTGTTGCAGCAAAACAACAAAGGGTCTTCTGTCAAAATAAAGACAAACACTGGCTCCTTCAGGATGCTTCATCAGATACACCAAGTCCTCACCACACATGCAGAGAGATGTGAGGGGCTATGGACTGTAAACTGTAAGATCAGAGCGAATTTCATAAACCAGCATTTCTGGGATGCTCCCTCATATTGCAGACTTCCCCGCATACAGAAAACCAGCACTTCTGAGAATGCCTAACCAGCAGGTCTTCTACATGCGGGAACTATTTATCAGGTACAGATGAGCGTTCAGTCATACTGCTTCAGGAAACGTAAGAGCTAAGGCTGCTGGGAGCCCACATTCACATTCAGTGTTTTCTTCATTATGGATCAGCACCTACCAGCAAAGTGGGTGACGATCCAGGGAGGATCCCGGCGAAGAGGCGGATTCTGAGGAACTTAAGAGAGAGTGCGACGTTGCCAAAGCCCCAATTTGCAAGCCGAAAACACAATGCACAGCCAAAATATACATTTTGATAGCGCTGATCCTGCCCCCAAACTGTATTTAAGTAAGGAGTCCCTGATCATCCCCATCTTCATAAATGTTAAATAGATTGCACTGAAGTTTGAAAAGCCAATAGGAGCACCCTATGCCATCTCGGCACACTACAAATTGCTTAGGGCTGCATTCACCACTTGAATTGGACAAAATACATCAATACTGGGAACTGTGCAAATATGGTTAGGCTGAACCATACCTAATTTGCTAATTTTGCATCACTGGAGTAGAGACAGAAAGAACAGATAATCCATGTTCTAGACCATCAGTTCCCAAACTGTGTTCTACAGAACCCTAGGGTTCCACAAAAACCTCGTAGTTCTGTGAAAAATCTCAAAAATCTAATTTAAAACCGATTTTAAAACAAAACCACATGAGGCCAACTTTCCGATTGTCAGTTGGCATCCAAGAAGCAAACAAGGAAATGTATCACCTCATTTGGTTGGTAGGACTTTACTGCATAGTGTTGGGAATAATCAAAAGAATTCATTTGGGATATTTCCATATAATCACTTTATTCATTCATTATATTGAAAATGTTTTCTCTTTATTCCCAAACCTACTATGTTATGCAAAGCACTCAGGCAATAGGAGCAGATGAAAGAAGGAAGAAGTATTTAAAATATGCTTATGGCTAAACCTGGGATTTCGACAACCGTGTCCTTCGAGGACCACAACGCTATCCAAACCACCCAGCACTGCTTCTAAGGCTGGGAGAGGGAGAACAAAGGGAAGAAAACTGGGAACTGACCCTGGGTGTAGAAATGACTGGTTGAGTGCACAGGTGCCAAGCCACCAGCACTGGGAGTTGTGGCCTGGGCTCAAGGGATGCTTCCGTGCACACAGTTGTACATTATTTCTGTCTCGCTCTGCTAGCTCAGCTATCCATTTACTGCTACCGATGCCACTGTGGTGAATTCATACAGGAAGAACACTTCAAGGACCCAGGATAAATGTCGCTGGATGTGCACCAAGCAGGATACCCAGTAACCACATCCCAAGAAGCCAAACAGGAGCAGGCAGAGCTGGAGAGGGCAAGGAAAGGAATGCAGCCGAAAGAGCCCAACCATGTCTGAAGGCTGGATTCTGCCACAACAAGCTCCAACACACTGGGAAGTTGTTTTCCAACATCTTCCGCAAATTAAGAAGTTATTTCAATAATTGGCCAATTACGCTTAATTTCTACTTGGGAAACACATTACCGCGACGGCTGATGCCTCTTGTTCTGCCCTCCCCTCCTGCATGCGTAGCGGTACATGTCTGCAAAAACAAGGCTCGACGGTGAGCGATTCAGAGGCGGAAGAAAGAGGAAGGGGAAGAGAATGGCACGGGGGAGTGCCCGTTGGGTCATTCCATCGCTCTGTGACCTGGACCAAGGAAAATTTCTTCCCTGGGCTCTCTCCGCAGAGCACATGGGAGAATTATGGAATAAAGGAAGCTGCCTTCCACCAGCCCCCTTGGTCCCTCAAGTCCAGTACTGTCAACACCAGTTGGTGGCAAAGACTTTCCACGTGTTCAGGCAGGATCCTTTCCTAGCCCTGCCTGCAACATCCAGGAATCAAGGCCAGGACCTTCTGCATGCAAAGCTGTGAGCGGAGCAGAGCCGGCTGGTGCCGGAGGTCAGACTAGATGGCCCGGGAGACCCCTTCGGACGTGCTCTGTTTCTATGTTTCCATGGCCTCTCCCCAGTCGGGCTCAGGACCTGACTGCAAAGAAGCGAGCAGAAATAGGATGGGGATTGACCAGCACACTTGCCGAACGGTGTCGTGCCACTTGGAGCATACACATTTGAGGCAAAAATATCCAGAGGTCCTAGCAAGTTCCTAGCTCTCATGATGGGGGCTGCTACCTGTTCCTAAACCACCTCCAGTTTCTCCAAAACCAGGAAGTGGGGAGTGGGGGGGCTTCTTTCAACCTCACCTAGCATGAAACTGATCTTTATTGCCTTTTTACTCTTCTTTCCAATGAGCTCAAGAAACAGGACACAAATCCACCCACATTCAACCCTGTAGGGCGGGCTAGGCTGGGACAGTGCATTCCCAGCCCCACGTCACCCACCAAGCCTCAGGGCTGCTCAGAGACTTAAACCAGAATCACTTCGCAGACCAGCAATTCCACCCATTAACACATTCACGGAACAGCGGCCACTCTGGTATCTGCCTCCAGCCAGGAGAGTTGCCCATCCACCAGCACAACTGCCCCCCTTGCTCATTCCCAGGAGCAAAGTACTTTCCAAGAGGCTAGAAAACAGACGAGGGACCATGCCAGGTGTGGGGGAGGGTGCAGTCTGACCATTCAGAGACCTTGAGATTAAAAGTTCAATCTCATCCGTAGGCTCGGGACAACAACGGAGCTCTCCAGATGTGCTTCCCACCCTTCCGAAACAGAGAATTTTATTTTATTTATTTTTCGATTTATATCCTGCCTTTTTCCTACAAAGGGCTCAAGGCAGCTTACATCTCCTCCTCCATCTTATCCCCACAACAACAACCCTGTGAGGTAGGTTGGGCTGAGAGTCTGTGGCTGGCCCAAAGTCCCCCAGTTGGCTCCATGGCCGAGCGGGGACTCGAACCCGGATCGCCTGAGTCCCAGCCCCATGCTCTTAACGACTACACCACCCTGGCTCTCAAGTGAATCAAGCTATGCTCCTTCCATAATATGTCCCATGATCCACAAGGCCCGTCTCCCAAACGCTTTCGGCCGCCCTCCCTCTGTCCCTGCCCCGAGCGGAAGGTCACCAGCCCGTCGGCTTGCACACCCGGAGCAGAGTCAGATTTCAACAAGTGCTCCAGCGCTCGAGAAAGGCAAGCCAAGGAGGCGGCCTTGCCACTTATTATTAATTCAGACTGACAGGCTGATTCGAGGGTTCCAAGAGAGCAGGAAGCCAAACAGACAATGAAAGCTGGAACGAGATCTTAAATGATTCACTGTGCCAGCTGAGCGATACATTAAGCCTCCCGCAATCGGAGGTGGGGACCTGGCCAGCAGACATGCTTAGGCTAGCAAAGTGGGACTGGCAGCTCACATGCCAGCGGTGGATGCGGTGCAAACTGCTGCAAACCAAGGAAAGCCGGAGCAGCGGTTTCAAGGTCAGGAGGAAGTAAAGGAGGGAGAGGAGGGACAGCGGCGGTGCGATGGAGAAATTAGTGCTCTGCTTTCCAAATGAAGGACGTCCCAGAGGCCAGCACTCATTTCTTCATGGCAAGGGCGCAGCATTTCATCCGGGCTGATGGCTGCATTTGATGGCAGAGGGGCTCTCGGGGGTGGGGGAGTAAAGAGTGGGGAAGGGGCACCCAGCGACCTCCCTTTTTACCCAAGCCTTCCCTCCGCAATTGTGGTGCCCCGTTTGACTGTCTGTTAGCTACCGTGCCTTTGATTTAGGTTTTAATGCTTTAAGCAGCGTAGCTGATGACCTCATGTTTTTCACTGTGATTTAATTTCTGATCTTGTAAACTGGCCAGAGACACTTTTGGACAGCATAAGCCAGATATACATTGATTAAATGCAGAGAAAGGATGCCCTGCCGCACAGATCCAGCAACTGACTTTTGGGACCCAAATATGGGCACCGCCTGGCACCAGCTGCCACGAACACAGCATACAATTAGGAAGGAAGCAGAACAACTGCCTAAAGAAGCAGAACTTTGCAAGCGGCAAATAATGAATAGCCTCAACCCACACGCTTAAGGGCTGCGCGTGGGCTGTCACCGAAACATGGGTTTGCGTGCCGTCTGAACCCTACGGTGCTCACAAAGCCATGGCTTGCCAACCACAACCAGCTGTTGAGAACCCAACAAGCATGAGTTTTCTTCATGGGTTCTTCACAGCTGGGTTCAGACAACAGAATAACCCAGATTTCAATAACAATCCATGGTCCAAGCCTTGCGTGTGGGCTATCATGTCACCTTAACTCAGTCAATGCAAGAGCTCCAAGCCATAGGACGTGAGGAAGAGAATCACATTCTCCTCAGGTTCAGCTGAGAGCAGGCAGAGAACCTCTCCACCTGCGACATTTTAAAAATGCTACTTTAGTGCTACCCCCACCATATGAGAGAGAGGTCATATTCACTCCATGGTAAAAGCCCAAGTTCAGGGGCATCTTGCAAAAGGGGGGCTGCCAAACTATGGGGACTATTTCAGAGAATAGGAGCTGGAAATGATTAATGAGCTGGAGGGAGTAACTCAGAAGAACGGGGATGGGGGAGAGAGAAGAATTAAATATTTACAGCTTGACTAAACGACAATTAAAGGGAGTGGGAAGGGGAAGGAAAGGCAGATAAATATTTTAAGGGTGCGAGTGCCGAGGCACAGGAGGAGTAGGGAGACAGGAGGAACTGTTCAGCTTAGCACAAGTGAAGAAGGTGGGATCAAAAGAGAAGGCCTCAAAGCAAAGGTGGCAACATAACTTCCTTTCCTTTCATTTTACAGCCAGTGCTGCTCGCACGCCTAGAAAAGGCAAAGCGACACCCCGCCCTGGAATTGGAGACTAGTCGTCAGACGCCCCCTGCTTTTCAGGGGTTCCTTTTGGCAGGTTCAATGGGAGGGAGATGTACTCTGCACGTGCCTCAGAAGCACTGTCGTCCTACCTCAGCTTCCTGGGCTCTCAAGGGAGACTGCCAGGAGTCCCTGTTGCCACGGGGGCAACAGGATGGACCTTCTCTCTGGGCAAGATCCCAGGCACTGGCCTGGTCCCACTGCCACCGCCCAGGCTGGCCACTGGCTTCCTCCAACCAAAAGGCCCCGGAAGATTTCCCTTCCAGGGGCAGTGCCATAGGTTGTCGGGGGGTGCTCATGTGGCCCCACAGGCAATCCCAGGAAGGGCCGGTAAAGCCCCTGAAGAGTCAGCACGGGCTCACCTCCCAAAGCCTGCCGCTTTCCAGAGATCTGGGATGACAGTTCCCAAATCCCCCCAAGGTTGACTCTGGTAGCTGATGGAAGCTGTGGTCCAGAACCACCTGGCTGGGGAAGGGCTGGCGTCAGAGCGCTGAAGGGGGTAAGCAAAGAGCCTGATTCGATTTAAGGCAGTTTCCCTGTTCGGCTTAAGATTCTGCTTGTGGAAAGAGAGTGCAGGAGTTCAACTACCCTGCAGCTCATCACTGCCAGAGGCAGGAAGGCCCAGGCTCTAAAACTGAGACAGAACTAGCCAGCCTCATCTACCCCACCTCATCTACCTCATGGCCCAGGCAGGCTGGACATGGCATCCACTGGGACTTCAGAATGCTCCACCTTGCATGGGCTCTTTTATCCTGCACACACACGGCATCATGTGCCCAAGAAGGTGGAGACTCTGGCCAGGGAGGCTTTGAAAGGGACAAGCCATGCTGGGGGGCGGGTGTGGGGGAGCCATGCTGGAGGCAATTCTGCACTGCTCATCCCTCTGCTCGTCTTCAAGCAAGCAAAGCGGCACAGCTTGGAAGCCAGCACCGCGCACGGGAAGGGCTCTGCACACCACTCAACGCACCAAATCGGAGAAGAAATCGCTGGCTGGGGGGAGAGCCGACACAGAATGCTAGAACAGTAGAGTTGGAATCACATCACTCTCCAGAAGAGGCAGTCTGGGCCGGAGGGCGGAGGGGACAGAGAAAGCAACAGAAATGCTGGAGGCAGGGGAAAGGGAGCGGCCAGAGGACTGCAGCGCAGCTCCGTGGCGAGTGCACTGGCCTTTCGTGCAGAAGGTCGCAGGGACGATCTCTGTCATCTCCAGGTTAGGCAGCAAATGGTGGGAAAGAGCCCTCTCTGCCCGAGCCCTTGTAAAGCCACTGGCAGGCAAGCCAGTTGGTCCAAGGGAAAACAGCTTTGTGCCACCAAAACCGAGACTCAAGCCGAATCACAAGCCTCTACAATATTGTGCTCGATATGTTCCGATGCCCTGGATCTGGCCCAGTGAGATATGCGCCGCGGTTTATTTCAATAAGGGTTGGCCTGCCATCTTCTTGAGGCCCAGATGATTTTGTTCCTTTCATACCAAGTAACGCTTGTTTACTGTCCTGGTCGAAATCCCAGTGCAGATCGCCAAATCCAATTTCCATTGTGGTTATACAGCAGCACATCCCTTTGATTCCAGAGAAAGACAGGTTTTCTTTTGAAAAAGAGCAAGTTCCGGACTCTTGTGGTTACAGAGAAAAGTGTGCAACATGAAGATGGCCTCTGCTTCTTTAGAGACTTTCATTATCTCCAGACCTTTCAGACAGGAGACCAAACTTAACCCCCTCCCTCAATGTTGTGCCTTCCCTTGAAACAAAAGCCCTAAAGCAGCCATTAAAAGGGAACGTGCATGTTGCTCTTTGCTTGAGCAAATTTACTTGAGGGCCCCGATCTTCTCGCCTGGATAAAACTCTTGGCGCACTGCAGGAGATGCACACAAGAAATTCAGCACGGGGTGAAAAAGGCTTTCTTTGGGCGATCATGGGTGCCCCAAGAAACTGACTGGCAGCAGAAAGGACACCGACAAAGCAAGAGCTGTCCTTTACAGCATGTGGGATTCAATCTGTGGAATGCACTGACACAAGAGGTAGCATTGTCTGCTGACTCAGTCGGTTTTAAAGTGGATTTGAGAAACTGATGGAGGAAGAGGAGGAGGGAGAAACCTGCGCTGGGGCTTTGCATGCTGGAGGTCCCAAGCTTGATCCCAGTGTGCTCAGGCAGGGCTGAAAAATCCCTGCCTGAACCCCTGAGGCACTGCTGCCAGTCAGTGCCAACAACACTGGGCTGCAGGACCGAGGGTTTGACTGGGCAGAATGCGGCTTCCTATGCTCCTATCCCACATTGATCAACCGCTGCTGCTAAGAAGGGCTAACGCGGCTATTCAGAGGCAGTGTGCCACTAAATACCATTTGCTGCCACATGAGAGAGGGCTTATTGCCTCCTGGGCACCCCAAAAGCACCCTGGGCACCCCAGTATGCGCAGGACAGCTGCACCAGTTGCAGCCTTTGGCCTGATCCAGCGGAGGAGGCCTCGCGTGCCTGCACTCTCATGCCCATCACAGTTTCCCATCTTTTCTCGCAGCCCCACCTTTCCCCTCCGTCGCCAAGAGACGTCCTCTGCTGCTCCCCAGCATTTTCTGAGAGGCTCCAGCACAGCCTGAGAGGCACCGTCACGCGCTGGCTGCCCTCCGCTACTGCTGAATGAACCCTGAGTCTAAATAATAAGCTGCGGCTGTTCAGTCTAAATGGGTGTGCTGTTTGCACGGTGCGTTCTGCTCGCTGTGCTCCACGCTCAGTGTTTGCTTTCCTCACACTGCAGAATACAAACGCTTGGCATGCTGAAAGCCCGCGTTCCCAAACGCCTACTCCGACCTGACTCCCACTGCACCAGCTGCTTTTGAAACACCCCACCCCCCCAGTTGCTAATTGCCTATAGATGAATCTGGTTTGCTCCGGCAAGCAAGCTCTCCCGCTCTCTCCCCTGTCCTTGAAATGGCGAGCGTCTGTGGAGCGCTGCAAAGGCTCACGCTGGATAACAAGTGCTTAGGTTAGAAAAAGATTCAGCCCGGGGATCCAGAAGGACACTGGCTAACACAAGCATTTCACATTACGCTCCTCTTTCCTGGAGTATTTGGCAGGAGATGGGAGGGCAGAGGGAATCTCTTCAGCGTTTGTGCTTGCCGACGGGTCGCATGAAATGCTCCACACAAGTAATCAGAACTCTTTGCTCAGGATGTCTCCTGCGGTGGGAAAAACAGCGGTGTGGGGGTGAAAAATACTTGCCCTGCAGCACTGGGGCGCGGGAGGAGACAAGTCACGGAGCTTTTAGCAAGAAACCAACAGCTCCATCTAGGGGAGTTTTAAAGGGGAACCTGCAAGGAAAGCAACACAGGCACCCAGAGGAGAGACGCCCCAGTGTAAACTCGATTCAGTATAAGCGCAGGAGCATCTCGCAGCTGCAGAAGGCATGGGGCATGGCTGGCCGGGGGAAAGCAGCGGGTTAGGGTTCTGTGATAGTCTCTCGCTGAAGAAGAACTTAGGCACTCCCCAGTACTGACTGAAGACCCTCTAAGTCTGCCCTCTGGTGGCCCACAATGGCCGACCAGCCGCCTCTGGAAGGAAGCTGGGCGTGGGGGCCGTGAGCGCTTGCCTTGCACCCAGAGGCTGGTATGCAGTGGCACACCACCTTTGTGATTGTAGCGGATGAATTCAAGCTCCTGTGTATCCTGCCGAGGGCCCATTCAGCCCCCGTCACCTCCAGATGTGAGTCTCAGGCAGCAAATGACAGGAAGCAGCCTCTCTGCCCAGGACCTGGCAAGCAGCCAGGATGCACAACCATGGGGAGTGAAGTGGGCCAGTGGTCCACCTGCAGTAGGACAGTTTCTTATGTTCCATCTCCACACAGGACTGTGGGGGCGGGGGGATCTACCTGGAAAGCTGCTGCTGGTCAAAGTCAACAACAGGAAGCGAGATGGGCTCCATCCAAGGCAGCTCCTTAGGTGTCTTGCATGCTTTATCCTCCATGAATTTCCCCTTGGAAAGCCATTAAAGGTTGTGGTCATGACCATATTGTGTGGAAGCGGTCATGGCCACAGCCCTGGAGAGACCTGGGCCAGAGGTACGGGAGAAATCACCACTTTTCCTCGGAAGCAATGGATGAACGCAAGGGGGGGAGATTCCTAGTTCCTCTGCTCACAGAGACAGGAGGAGCTCCGCAAACAATATGCCCTGCATCACAGCTGCTTCTCCCATGGCAATTCCTTGGCCCATCTAGGCCAGTGCTGCCAACAATGACCAGCAGCAACGGCTCTACGGGGCTTTCAGCTTGAGGTTTCCCCCCTTTCAGGAATGTGCTTGGGACAGAACCTGGAACTTTCTGCATGCCAAGCAGCTGCAATGACCCGCAGCCTGTCCTTTTCAAGAGACACTGCAGGATGCTGCTTCAGTTGCTGGTAAGCGGCCTCAAATGCCGCCTTCAGCAGAAAAGCCACGTGCAATTTAAAGCCAACAAGTGTGACTTGCTTAGAGGAAGGGTACAGCACACAGGCGAATAGCGCACAAAAATGCACATGTGCAGATACAGACTTACTTTCTGACAGCCCTGCTCTAGGGAGACGAAAGGAGCCTTGCTACAGTAAAGGCTTTTCGGAAGACTGTCCAAAAGATGCCAAACCCAGGAAATAAGGGTCGCCAACAAAGACATCACTGGAGCAGCTGGCCCGCTGCTGGGACAAGGACCTCTGCAGTGCACCAGAAAATCTGTGCCCACTGTTAAGCTTCCCCTTTGAAGTTGTACTCTTTCACAGCATCAAAACCAGTCCCAGCAATGTCACAGAAGAGGAAGGTAGCCATGCAAAGAATCCATGAACAAAAGCCGTTGCTCTCAAAGGTATACCCCACACACAAAGGAGGGGCCTGGCAAGCAGATTAAAATCTAAAATTATAGCCGCTGTCTCCACTGTTCATTAGCTACTTTCTAGAAAGGTGCAGGGTGTCGGGGTAGAAAGAATGTCTGCTCTAGCAGGGCCCTTCCTAAGTTTCTTTTCCCCACCCCTGCTTTAATATTGCCATTAGAATGGTGTGAAGCAGAGGGAGAGTGTTACTTCGCTTGTTTTGACAGGCAAAGAACCACGTATGTTTAAAAACACCTACGTTTAAGAGAGACAGAAAAAGGAAAACAGAGGAAGGAGACAGGCCTGCATGAGATGCGAGAAAGCAGCTGCAATCTGGCTTCTAGAGAGCACAAACCAGCACAGGAAAAAGGCTATTAAAGTTTAGCTCAGCACTGTTATGAGATGTTGGACAGGCAAAGAATGAGAAGACTGGAAAAGGAATTTCTGCTTCTTATGGGGGAAAAAAATCCCCCTGGATGAATTCAATTAAGACACAGACGAGGGCTCTGTTGAAAAGCATCCATTGACATCATGGGGCGTTTAACAGCCCTCATCTTGGCAAACTGCCCGACTGCTGCCATGCCAAGCACAGCACGATGCTGAAAGATGCACTTCCGCAGGCAGCTGCCTTCCAAGCCGTTGAAGGCACCCCGAGGCTTGTCTGGATGCGACGGGGATATGTTATATCCCTGCAGCCTCTTCCCAAAGCAAACCGGGCGACCACGGTCGAGGCAGCCCCCACGACAGCCCTGCAGGGCGAGCTGCCACCGCCACCGGAATGCCACGCCTGCAGCATGCAAGGCTGCCGAAGAACTAGTTGTGCGAGACATTTTGCGTGTGTACAGCGGGGGGGGGGCTACTCCTTGCAAGTTCTCAGCACAGCCTTTTGGCCGCTAACAAGGCCCCGACAGTCTCCCGGTCTTCAGAATCCCAGATTCCATTACTTTATTAAGGCCTCACTTTGCAGCAGTTCATCTGTGATCTCTGGAACATGCGGCTCTCCAAATGCTGCTGTATTTTAACTCTCACAGCCAGCATGGTCAATGGTCAGGGATGATGGGGTATGTGGGTCAGAGGTACCCTACAAAAATGTCCATTTAAGGTTCCAAACCGATGCCTGCTTACATGGAACTGAGCAGGAATTACTTCTCAGCTGGTCCACAAAGGAAACCTTTACATACACTCACAAATGCCTTTTCCCAGCCCCAGAGGAAAGGAAAATGCCTCTTCCCCCAACAGAAAGAAGTTTTCCCTACCTTGACCCCAGGCTCAGCCACTCCCAAAGGAATTCAGGATGGAGGAGAGAGAGGAATACTGAGGCGAGTGGTCGGGAACGGAGAGGCGGCCGGCAAAGTGGGATGGGCTGTGTGGGCAAAGGATGGGGGGGGGGGGGGGGGGGGCAAAAAGCGACTCTTTCCTTCTCTTCACACCCACTGGAAGGAAGAACCACGGCAGGTTCAGGAATACGAAGAACCACCCAGAAATCTAATGGTTTTCCTTAAAAAGTAATTCTTGCACAGGAGAGGAGGAGAGAGTGGTGGGATAGGAGCCCTACACACGCAGCATTTCCCGGTGTGATTTCTAGCTTCCATTTTTTATGAAGGCAAGAAAGTTGCCCACTTTAAAAAGTGCTGGTAAATTCCAAATGATTCCCACAGTCGGGATGTGCCCTTTTAGCGACAGTGGAAACTGACAGAGATTCGGTTGACTGATTCCCCTGACCATCTCACCAAGAAAAAGCCAACTGGTGGCTCCAGGACAGAGTCCAACCCAGAAACTGTCCCGTTCAACCCACACAAAGCCGGTGGTGCTTCTCTGCTGCTCTTCCAGGCCCTGAACACAGCGGGGCACGAGAGGGCAGAGAGCCACCATGCCCTCATGGCACAGGGGTGGACTCGCGAGGCTGGTTCGACTCTGCTTTTCCCCACAACCCTCGCCGTCTCCTCAGCCAGAGCAGATGCAAGACGGTACAACGGAGTCCTTGACCACCTGCACCCCCTGAGCCGCACACAGAGATACCCTGCATGTCCAAATCCCAGTCCATCTCTGAGCTTAAGTCAGGGATTCTGATTTGGGTCGACAAATTGCTCCTGCTGGGACAACCTGGTCTTCAGTGTTTGCTGATGCACTGCAAATCATGGAGAGATCTGCCCGGATATACTCCGATACATCTTGACTGCCCCACCTTAGCACACTTGAGAGCAGGGGGAAAGACTCCTTCCTTCTCTGAGCTTGGACCAAAGAGGATGCCAAGGCACTGTGGTCCTCGTGCTTTTCTCCCCATATTTTGAGACAAGTCGTAAAGTTGCCCCAAAATGGTACTGCATCAAATGAGCCCCGAACACTAATATAAGCCATGTCAGGCTAGTGGAAGGGACGTCTTGTGGCACAGTGGTGTCCACGGGCAAGATGGGATTCCCCAGAACACCTGTCATTCCAGCAAGCGGTCCCTGCAATCAGGTCCAACCTGATTAGCAGTAGTGTCTGAGGAGATACCCCCCACCGACCATACTGATCTTGGTCCTAAAAAAAAAAACAGTGGAGGAGGAAAGGGGCAGCAGTGAGGAGAACCTGATCCAGCCCTGCCTTCACTCACCTCCGCATCAGCGACTGCTGGAGGGTTTTGCAAACCGTGAGGGATTCCCCTGTGAACATGTGGCACATGATGACCTCGAGGCAGGTGGTCATGAACAGCATCACGGCGTCCGGCTGCAGGGTCCCGCTCCGAGAGATGATGCAAAGGCGCTGCAAGGAAGTGCAGTGGCTCAAAGCCTGGAAGAACTGGGCATTAGCACTGAAGTAGGGCTGCTCCAGCCTGCAAGAGAAGACAAGAGGCGATTACAGGATGCACACCTCCCGTGACACAAGACGCGGCCCTCTGAGGGGCCCTGTGTGGAAACCAGGAGATTGAAATTTTGCACCCCTGGAGGGGTGGGCGAGATCTTCCTTTTGGCAGAGGTGAATGTGACAGAAGCCCCCCAAGCTTCTTTCAACTGAAATGGTTCAGGCCCTCTTTGCAAAGGCAGCGGCTAGAAAATTAAAGATAACAAGGGACAGGAAGAGGCAACCCCCCGTTTGCCATTCCACACCCTTGGCAAGGCTCCAAGATCTTGAACTTCCAAACTGGCCCACTGACAGGGTAACCCAAGACAAAGCTGGGCAGTCGGGTATTTTACACTGAACTGTCTCATAAGTGGTGCAGCTTCTAAGTGGCTACCTGCCTGGTCGCCTTGATTAAGGAAGAACTGGCTCCAGGCAACCAAGCATGAATCCTTGTGAAACTGATCTTTGTGGGTGATATCGGGCAGGTTTCTTTCCAGTTCAGTAGCACATCAAAGACACCAAATCCTGAGCTCACTCTTGCTCAGTTGAAATCGGGGGGCGGGGAATGAAAGAGGAGCTCCTTATTTAAGTGTCATGAAAACAATGCCATGGATAGTAATTCAGCAGTGGTGCTTGGGGCAGATGGCAGGAGAGCAGCATACACATCTTTCCCTTTGCAGTCGCGCGCCAAATGTGGGCACAAGGACAGGGTCACACGCCATTTATCAAAGCTATCGCACAGCCTGTGAGGGCTTCAAAGGCAAAAAGGGCGCATCAATTAAATTTTTCTGCCACAACATGCGTCAGTTTGCAGCCCAAGTCATTCCCAACAAGAGGCAGAAGCGGAACACCCAACTGCAGCCCACCACCTAGTCCACTAGATGGCAGCATTGCTTCACTATCAACTGTCCAATTTCAGCTTTTCCATCAATAAAAGGTTTATCTGAGTTAATTAAACGCACCAACCCATTCACCCAGGGGACGCACTCCAAGATGGGAAGCACCTGGGCGGGCAAAGAGAGGAATGCCAAGTTGAGAAGATGTCTCACTGGTGGGCTTGGGAGCAGAGGCCAACCATTTTTACTTCCATGTCAGGGAAAGCAGGGGTGGGGAACCTCCGCCCTGGGATCAAAATCCAGGCTTCCCGGGTCTCCCCAGGTAGCTCCGCTCCCTGTCTCCTGACCACCACTGCTTTGGTGGCTTCCAGGATCTTGGGCACACTTTCAACCGCTCCTCCTGAGGCGTTATTTTGCTGCTAGGAAGAGCGTACAGCTGCAGTGCGCAGGCACTCTGGTCCCACCCTTCTGGCCTTCAGCCCAGCACCAGCCTGCAGCCCCCAGCAGCCTTTCCAGCACTGAGTACCGCTCTCAGAGTGGAAGCAGGTCCCCGCCCTGAGGCAAAGCAGCCGGAAGAGCAAGCCCTGTGCCTCACCTGAGGTCCCGCAAACATCTGCAGTGCTTCAGCATGTCCATGAGGGCCGGCATGTACACCACCTTGCCCATCGCGCCCAGGTTGGCCAGCGAGAGAGTCCGCAGGTGCTGGCACTGGACCCCAATGCTCACCAGCCCGGAGCCGGTGAGGATGTTGGGCAACTGGGCCAGAGTGAGGCTCCGCAGGAAGGCCAGCTGGCTGATGGCGGCCACTTCCGCATCGCCCACAAGCTGCGCCCGGCCGCAGGGGGGCAGCGAGTTCCGGATGGCCGGCTCGTTCCTGGGCATGGCTGAGGAAAAGCTGGACCCAATCAGCTCCAGCCGCTCTAGGAAGGGGAGGCTTTCCAGGAGAGTCCAGAACAAGGAGGACTGCAGCTTCGAATTGCCCTGGTCGAGGCCGTTCCGGGGATAGGTCTGCACCCCGATCCGGACTTTCTTCCCGAAGCCTTGGAAAGGCGTGTGGCTCACTGGCTGCACGGAAGGCTTGTCTGCAGTCACGGCGGAAGCATCCACGATGGCGCAGACGGGCAAGGCCAGGGAAACGAGGCGCTTCAGGCGGGCGAGGAGCTGGCACAGGTGTCTGCCCGGGCCGTCCGAGCTGTGGTGGTGGGCAGCAGAGAGGTTCAGGTGCTGCACGTTGCAACAGGAGGACACCAGGGTTTCCACGATGCCGCTGTCAATGTCGTCCTCGGCCTTGCGCAGCGTCGAGTCGGGAGAAAGGCAGTGGACGCAGCCGCTCAGGTTCAGGCCGACCAAGCTGCGGAGGTCCTTGCCGCCGTTCAGGACCCGCTGGACCAGCTGGCTGCCGGATAAGCTGCAGCGGCTGAAGCTGAAGTAGAAGGGGTTGCTGAACCTCAGGTGCTGCAGAAGGCTGGAGCCGTTCATCCACGACTTGGGCAGCTGCAGGGCGTCCAACGTCACGTTCCTGGCCATGGAGTCCAAGAGGTTTTTCATGGCACAGCTCTGTGCAAAGCCCCCGGGAGCAGAGATGAGAAAGGCATGCAGCTTCTCCGGCGTGCGGTCGCTCAGCACTGCCAAGTACAGCCTCACCACCTCCTGGTTGACTGGCCCGGGGGCCAGCCGAGCGTAGAAAACCCGGAGGTTCTGATAATGCGGCACGTTGCTCTCGCCCACCATCAGTTGGCCAGACAGGATCAGGCCCTCGCGCGAGCGGTCAAGGATCTCGAAATACAAGAGGAGCTTCTCGAGGCTGGTGCAACAGGGGACCACTCCGTAGGAAGGCGTATACAGGGTCTGCTTGAGCTCCAGCACACGGCTCAGCGTGGCTTTGCACTCACTGCTCAGGTTGGAGGCGTCGAAACCTGGGTTCACATCGATCGCCAGTGAGCGAAGGTGCGGCAAGGCAGACAGCATCTTCGAGAGACGGAGCGAGGTCAGGTGGCAGCCGGACAAGTTCAGCTTCACCAGGCTTTTGCACCGGGCCACTTGGTCAATGGTGGAGCCGGGCAGCCAATAGCAGCCGGTCATGTTCAGGTCGTGAATCTCTTTGCCTGTTTCTCTTATGAGCTGCTTCAGCTTATCTTTGTCTACCTGCATGCAAGCAGCCAAAGAAGAGACAAACTTAGGCTACCTATAAGGCAGGGGTGGACAAGGTGTAGCCCTCCAGAAGTCTCCGCCTACTTTCTGAGACCCTTGGTTAAGCTGGCTAACACTGGTGGGAGCTGCGGGCCAAAACATCACAGGGCCTTTATGCTACCCACCTGTTATAAGGTGTCTAAATGCATTAAGTCAGGTTTAATGGGGACATTTTTGTGTCTCGCTAGCAATTACCTGCATGACATGGCACACCCTGGGTGGCTTCCTATGACAAGTAATGGCGATTCTTTACACGACTCAGCCTGTCTTGTCTCCAAATGCCAGAGGGAGAAGCTGCTGGGCAGATTCCCCTCTGCCGCCCTCCGCACATGAGCAGCAGAGGCAAGAAGCAGCTGGGCAGCAGCAGCGGCCAGGCGGGGGCCGCGCACCTCCACTGATTCCCCCTGCACCACTCTTCTTGTTCACCAGAAGGAAACTCCTGGCACATGTGAGTGAGCCAAAGGCAGGGCCAAGAATCTCCTGGGCATCACCGTGGCATCAAATGCAGGTTGCAACATCCCTGATCCTGTTTATGCCAGGGCCAAAGGGCATTCTTCCAAAGCAAACCCAAGTCGCACCTTCAAATTGGTCCCCTTTTTCTTAAAATCCTTCTTTCCTCTCATCACACCAGCCTTGAGAACACCGAGGAAACCACTAAATAAAGATGAGCCTCCCCAAAGATAGCAAGTCACCTTGCCCCATCCTAGTTCTGCAGCTGCCTCAGGTCTCTTCCTTACCTGATAGTCCTTATGCAGGATCACAGTGTGGGTGAGGCTTTTGTCAAGACTAAGCACAGAAAGTTTGCGACACACTCGCCGAACGTTCAGGATGAGATCCAAGATCGGAGTGTATCTCAGGATATGTAAGAGGATCTCATCTGAGAACTCCATCAAGTTCATGCTGCTGTTCTCCTCTGTGCCCTCCCTGCTTGTTACTTCCTGAAAGCAGAGAGGAGTAAGACAGCAGTGCTCAGAAGCAGGAAAAATAACTGTTTTTGACAGGCACATGGTTTCTAAAAGATCCAGTCAATTAAAAACAGCAGTAGTTAGACATTCACGGGTGTAATTCCAAAGCGTGCTCTCTGCCAGGGGTTTTGAAACTCTTTCAGCACAAAGTTTGGATTCAATTTCAGAAGAGTTTTGGGGGACACATTCTGGTGGTCAGCAGGGCCAAAGGCAAAAAGGGTGGAGACAACAAACCCAAGCTCTTCCTGCCAACAACTAAGCCTCAGAAGAGGGATGTCAACCTTTCAGAAAGGCTGAAAAACTGCCAAAAAGGGCCAAGAAGCCACCACACAATCGGTGGCTGGGAGGAAAGCAAAACAAGAATCCTGGGAACATTGGGAGTCAGAGCTGAACCCCAGGACAAGCATACTAATCTGACAGCATTTGATTTTGTTACTCATATAACAGGAATGTACTGCTCACAGAAAAAAGGAGGAATGTATGGCACAGCACAGATGCTAGTGCAAAATTCAGCATTCTAAGGATCAATATAGACGTTCAAGTGGCTAATTTTAATTTTGCAATATTTGCGGGTGTCCCCAACCCCCTCCATTATTAGCAGTCCAATAGAACTTCAGCTCATGCACAGGCTCTGCTCAACAGGACAATCCCTTCCTTTCTATTTCTTAGGTTTTGATCCTATGCATATTTACTAGAGACTTAAGTACCATTGAATTCAGTGAGACTGTAATGAACACATGCCTAGTACAGCTAGCATAGCCTGCCTTCTACATGTGAACAGTGTCTGGTATTTTTCTTCATAGGGTGATGAGATATGCCAGGTTTAGGGAAGAAATGCAAACTATGGTAACCTTCCAGCGATGTCTTACAGAGCTCAGTGGGTAATTACAACAGAGATCTCTTATTTCCTCCAACACAGCATTTCTCAAAGCAGCTAACAGAACAGCAGTGAGCCATCGGGCCGGCGGGGGGGGGGGGGGGCAGACAGACAGACCACACCTGGTTGTACTCTGGCATCCCAGAAAAGGGCCATCTCAGATAAGCCACCTGGCCTGAAGCACTTGCAACTTGGCTTGTGGGATGGCCAAGCTGAGGAACTGGATCAGCAGGGGCCTGGTGTGTGTGAGTGTTTGTGTAAGCTGGGTGAGACATGAATTGAGAGGTGCTCTTGAGAAAAGTGTAAGGGGTCCAGCACCAGAGAAAGGGGGAATGAGATAGTACATCATTAGGAATTGGGGCAGAGGATTTAAGGAGCAACAAGAGCTAAGAAAAACATGAGCAAAGGAATTAAAAGCAAAATGAAAGTGGAGGCAGGGGTGAGAAGCGGATGGGTCCTGCCACAGCAGGTGTGTTGAATCTCTTCCAGATTCCATTTCTAATGGGCCACATTCCAGTAATGGGTGCGCCAAAGACAAAAGAAGTGGGCTTCTTCCATGGAAAAGGTCCCAGGTCTCACACCATCTCAATTTAGAAGGACTTCTGGAGGTAGAGCTGCACAAGCCCCCTAGGCCAGTGAACTTGGAGAGTTGCTGCCATTAGAGCATTATATTTCTGGGGTCTCCCTCTCTGGGGTCTGTCTTATCTCTCACACAGCTACATGGACCAGCAGCTAAAAATGCCTCCTCAGACTCTGGAAGGAGCCCCAGGCTCTATCCCTGGCATTGCTTCCAGCCCAAAGGAACTTTTCTTTATGGATTTAAATCATGTTTTCCTCAAGGAAACCCAAAGGACTCTCACGGTCCTCATCTTCTCCCTATTATCCTCACAACAACCCTGTAAGGCAGGCTGATAGTTAGTGACGGGCTCCGAGTCATTCAGTCCTTTTAATGGTCCCAGTGGGGACTAGAACCCGGTCAGCAACGATGGCGGAAGACCCCTCTCTGCCTGATGGCCCCGGAAAAGAGCTGCTGCTGCTGCTGCTACTGTGGACTCCAGGCAGAGTACACGCTACCCTGCTTACCCTGACTCGGGACAGGGAGAGTTCAGACGTTCGATGCGCGCGAGGAGGCAGAGCACGGCCTGCGGGTTGTGTGAGCATGGCTGGAGGCGTTGCTATGGATACGTATGAACAGGAGGGTGAGGAAAGCGCAAAGGCCGTGGTGGCCACGGAAACCAGGGGTTTGGGTGTCGTGGCGCAGGTGGCTGTTTTTACCTCTCCGGGGCAGGCCATCGTCCGCCGGCCTCGGCCTCCGAAAACGCTTCTGCGCCCCAAGGCAAAGATGCTCCCCCAAGCCTCCCGTCTCTCACACGGCTTCTTCCCAGCCGGCTCGCAGCCCCGCAAAACTTCCGGCGCACTCTCAACCTCACTTCCGCCCCCCTGCCAGCCAGGTGTATGGGAAGAGCGCGCGGGGCTCCTCTCGCCGTTCCGGCGCCGCCATTTTGAGAGCGGCAGGCGGCGGCGGCGCCATCTTGGAAACGAAGCACGCCGTCGCCCTTTTCGCCGCCATCTTGAAGGTGTCAAAGCCCAGTGGGATTGGGTTGTTTGTTCCTTCGACTAGCCACTCTGCCCTAGCATCTTGAAAGTGCCAGTTTTCCCCCTAATTTTCTTCTGAAAAAAATCAAATTTCTGGGCTGTGTTTGATTCAATGGAAAGTTGTCGGAAATGATTTTTGGCCCGCCATCTTGGGAGTGGCACAAGCAGCGGGGTGATTCTCTGCCCTCCTCGCTCTTATTTCTTTTATACAGAATCTCACTATATAAACCAAAACCTTAATCCGCTGTTTAGACAGGGGGAGACAGCTATAGGATTGCGGTTTAAGTAACCTACATTACAGGAAGTCCAATAGGATTTACCTCTGAGCAAACCTGCATAGGGCGTGGCAGGTTTGGAACTCTGTAAGATCTGATTTAACGTTAATCTGCAATAGGGAACTGTTTCTATATTTTACTTTTCAGGATTTCCATGAGGTACATCATCAAAAATTAGTCTTCTGGGGGACAGTTTCGGGGCATCAGCACTTCTTCAGTTATGTACCCTCATCGATATACCTGTCAAGTGAAACCAGCTCTTTATTTATAAAAGACACAGACATGCACTGCTAGCTGGGGCATGCTGGGACTTGTAGGCCCTTTTTCTTACCTAAACATGCATAGGATGGTGTTCTTGATTTCTACCCAGCTTTTTTTACCAAGAAAAACAGCACCCGAGGCAGCTTAGCTTTGTGCATTTAGTTCCTCTATCATTTTTAAAAAATAAAACCATGGAAGAAATCCCATTGTGTCTTCCCCAGCCAAAATCCCTACCATTGATCAATTGCTCCCTACCAATCCTAAAACAGACAAAACCTTGGAACAGTGCATCATATATATTCTATAAAGTGAATACAAATACCATGGCATAAATTGCAGAAACTTATTCAAGGTAAATAAGAGAGATTCCTACCAGCATTTTCAGCTGGTGCAATTTGTTATCAGACTTCCCCAAATTGGTGCCTTCCAGATGTTTTCGACCCCATGTTGGCTGGGGACTATGGGAGTTGCGATCCATTACTTCTAGACAGTGCCAGCTAGGGGGACTGATGTGAGAACCTTTGTTGGCCAAACTCCTGTGAATTCACCACACATGCATGTCATTGGGTGTTCTTTTCATTAGAGAACATCCGAAACATTCAGTTTCATTTATTCAACTTATGGGTTGTGCTCTAGCCAAAGCAAAAGGAAGCAAAAATAAAGCCATGTTTAATATAATCAAAAGCATTATTCTTAAAAGCAGCCAAAAATCAGTGTTTCTAGGAGATAGATAAATGAGCAACTAAAAATGTGATTATTTTAAATGCAGCATTAATGGAGCATAGGAGAACTGTGTACACTTCTTTGCTCCTTACAAAAAGAAAAAAAGGTAGGATATAAATTCAATGTAATAATGATGAAACATTACAATAAAGCACACTGTAGTCAATATACTTTTGCAAGGTCTGAGGGAATTAAAAAAATCTTTGCCTGGCATCCAAAGGTCAACAAACTAGGTTTCAGGTAGGCTGCACTGGAAAGGGTATCCCACAATTGGGGGAAACTGCAGAAAAGACTTGCTCATGAGTAGTTATGCACCAGCTCAAGGCCACGAACAACGATCTCAGGGCATGGGCAGAAACATACGGAAACAGGCTGTCCTTTAAGTATGGTGGCAACAAGACATGAAGAGTTTTGCACGTTAATACCAGCACCTTGAACTGAGCCCCAAAATGACCTGGGAACTAGTACCTGGAGAGCCAGCGTGGTGTAATGGTTAAGAGCCCAGGAATGGGACTCCAGTGACCTGGGTTCTAGTCCCCATTCAGCCATGGAGCCAACTGGGCGACTTTGGGCCAGTCAAAGACTCTCAGCCCAACCTACCTCACAGGGCTGTTGTTGCAGGGATAAAACTGAGAGCAAGCAGAGGAGAAAGACGCAAGCCACTTTGTGTTTGCTGGGAAAAAAGTCTAGGAAATAAGTTAACAGTTATATACTACGGGCGTAATAGGGCTTTAACACCTGGTCAGTACTGCAGCTGCTCTGTTTTGTACTAAATCTCTGAGGCAAAAGTCTACGTACAACACACTGCAGTGATCAAGCGGTAGATCGCTGAAGCCCAGCTACCCTAAAACAGGGGCCCTTAACTGGGCTATGACCCCAGGCTAGAAAAGGGATGCTGGGCCAGGTGATGGTGAAAGTCCTGGCCAAATCCCTTTTAAAAGATCACCAGACAAAACCCTGGCCCAGTCTTCTCATTGCTCACTTCTCTTGGCAACTGACCCCTACATCAAATAGCCCATCCCATCAAGACATTTCTCCAAATGTTTGGCCAAAATTTTCCCTGCTGGAAATTAACCGTGCTGCCTTTGGGGATGGCAGAAAATGAGAGTTTGCCTTCCTCTGTGTGACAGCCAGCATGGCTTAGAAGCCAGGTCCCCATCCAGTCTTCCCCAGGCAAAATATACCCATTTTTTTCAACAAGAGTCTCCCTTTTGCCATGCTGGTAGCGTGACCTGGGCCTTCTGCACTGGCTGCCCACTACTGGTACATCCCAATCCCTGGACATGGTGTGAAAACTGGACAGTGAGAAAGGCTGACAGGAAAAACATGGATGCGTTCGAAACACGGTGCTGGAGGAGACTTTTGTCACCATCCTGCACTGACCGCGTGATTCCTCGATCAAATGAAGCCAGAATTTTCCCGGGAAGCAAAACTAACTGAATCAAAGCTGCCACACTTTGGGCGCAACACGAGAAGGCAGTTCTCCCTGAAAGAGACACCTATGCTAGGAAAAGTTGACTGTCCAAGGCAAAGAATGGTGAGATGGATCCATTCCAGAAAGAAAACCAGTCTCCGGTTTAGAATAGCAAAGCAGAGCTACCAAGATTAGGATCTATTGGGTGTCTCCTGCGAAGGAAGTTTGGGGGTGCCAAGGATGGAGAGGGTGTTCTCAGTGGTGGCATCCCAATTACGGGATGACATCTCCAGTGAGGCCCACCTGGCACCAACATGTACCAGATGATGGTCCTTTATTCCCAACCATTTCGCAGCTCACAAGGTGTTTTTTTGATTGAGTTCTGGGAGGTCTGATCTCTGTTATAATTGTGGAGTGTCTTAAATTGGCCTCTATGTTTTATACTGTATTTACTTTTTAATCTTTTGTCAACAATGCAGAGCACTTTGGCTATTGGGTGGTACAGATGCATGAACATTAAAATCAAATGCACCTATGCCCATATGCACATTTATACACAAAAGGTAAAGATACTCTGAAAACTGGACTCTGGCCTCCCAACAATGCTCTGCAGTGTTTGGGCTGATGCACTAAGGATACAACCTAAAGATGGAGATGTCACATGGAGGTGGGTAGAGACCGGTTCTCCCCTGCAGAGGAAGGCAGGATGTGCTCCAGTGGAGCAAAGCTCAGGGAACCCAGGTTCCATTTGGATGCCAGGAAGCACTTCCTGCCAGTCAGGACCCCGAGGGTGTGGAATGGGCTTCCACGAGGTCATTGAGGCCCCCATGCTTGTAAAAGCTCAAAATTCGGGTGTGCAAAATGCAAGCTAAAATGGGCCCAGGCACCGGGATGCAATGTCAGGAAGAGCTAAAGCGTGGGAACTGCGTGTATGCTTAGGTTATCCTCTGATCTGAAAGACAATCATTTAAGGTGTGTTACTTCCAGGAGCCAAAGCAACCACTAGCCACAGGAGACCTGTAAGTAAACTGAATGCATGAACCAGTTCAAGTTTTCACTAAGCATTGATACAGCACTTGTTCTAGCTGAAGTGCTTCCAAGTAATCTGAATTCCAGGAGCTGAACAAGCAGGATCAGGCCAGCAATATCCTACTCCACTTCTAGGCTTCCTGCATGTCTTGCCCAGCTCCGGCTGACCTTGATGAATCCTTGTAGTGTTGACTGAAAAGATAAATGTACACTCCAGTGAGCCAGCACTTTCCACTCAGCATGTTTCATGCCCTCCTGGATGAGATCTTTCTGCACCGAACCTAGCACTACCGGGATGGCTTACTTCCAGCACCTATTTGCCAAACAGGGCTTGCACCAGGGAAAAAATGGTAACGCACTGGATTCCTAGAGCCACCTCCAAAATCTTCTATGCTAGCCCTTCAAGATGGCAAGGTAAGGAGCTGGTACCCTTTTCCCCATGGATTGGGTGCTACAATGTATTATTTTCCCATCATGGATCTGAAAGCCAGGCTTCCGAAGGAAGACTTGGCCCTTAATCTGTTTTTTCTCAGCAATTTTGCCCTGCCCTCCCCTCTGCACCATCTTCAACTTGGTGATGAACGGACAGTGGCTCCCCAAGTATTTTGGGCTCCCAACTCCCACCCCGTCCTTCCTGACAATTGATCCTATTAGATGGAGCTGATGGGAGCTTAGGGCCAGAGGATCTCTGATGTTAGAGGCCTAAACAGAGAGGTCTCCCCCCTCCCCAATTGCATGGTTTGAAGCCCACCCTTCGCTCCCCCACCCCCTGCAGGATTTACAGCGGAGGAACAAGGAACATGAAGCCAGACAGCCAAGGTCTATTGTGTGCATCTTTATTGGAACTGTTCTTAAGTCAGTGTACAGTTTATCTCCCCCACCCCACTGAATCCCGTATACATACTGGCACCAAATTTGGGAAATTCCCCATGGGAGGAGAAGGGGGTTCAACTGTAAGCCTTCACATCTAGACTGGGAAGAGGAGGAACATACACAGCCCATTATTTTTCTTTGTTTTTTTTTTCTTTTTTTTGCTTGACCAAAAAAACCCCGAAAGAGGACCAAGTGTTTTTTGCTTTAAGGCGCAAGATACAGAAAGACACTTGTTGGATTACGTGATTTACATACAAGCAATTCTTTTCTAGATCACCAGAAAGTTAATTCTGCTCTTGTGAGCTGGGCTGTTGTTGCCTTCAGCGGCTGGCTGAACTTCCTCTCAAAGTATTATACAATATTTGGAATGCCTATTAAAAAAAACAACACAAATGTACAAGCAAAGTCCAGCGATGCGATGCAGAACTTTGGGGGACATTCGCTCCAACACATTTTTAATTACTTTTTTTTTTAAAGACTGCCGCCACCAACTTTTCATCATTCCAGTTTTTATATCCTGAGTCAAGCGCCAGAACAAATAAAACCATGCCAATTCTCAACTCATTTT
Organism: Varanus komodoensis; assembly: GCF_004798865.1. Lineage (NCBI taxonomy): Eukaryota > Metazoa > Chordata > Lepidosauria > Squamata > Varanidae > Varanus > Varanus komodoensis. The sequence goes on from NW_025335684.1 coordinate 5,223,103, forward strand.
TTAACACGCAGTTATGGGGAATTTTTGTCAAAAAGAGAAAAATGTTATTGTGGTAACTAGTCCTTGTTTTTAGAAGCATTTGCGGTGGACAATAGATGGTCCAGATTCGTCATACTCCTGCTTGCTGATCCACATCTGCTGGAAGGTGGACAGAGAGGCCAGGATGGAGCCACCGATCCAGACAGAGTATTTGCGCTCTGGAGGAGCAATGATCTACGGAAGAAAAACAGAGTTGTTAGAACTCCGCAGAGGAAAGTCAAGATCCACCAGCTGACTACCCCAGAAAGTCCGGGCAAGCTGCTGTCCGCTGGGAAAATGAACGCTCTAATCCCTGTCCTATACGGCATGGAACATCAGGTCAGCTGAATGCCACCACAGCTGCCAACAAGACATGCCAACGGGCACCTGGCTCAAGCCCATTCTCTTCTTTTGGGGGAACGCTGCACCCCCAAAGAACCCACTAGCAAGGGTTGGAGTGGCGGAGCACGTGCCTGGAACCCACAACCCGAGTGTGCTCAACCGCCTCGCGCCCGGGGCTGCACAACGGCGGTAGGAGGCGGACCGGAGATGCCTGGCCTCTGTACTCACACCTGTCACGCAGGTGAGTGACCTCATGCTAGAGGCAAGGGCCCTCGGAGATCCGCGTCCTTCAGGCTTACGGCAGGATGAGCTTCCACCTCCCATACAACCTCGACCCCCTCCAAGACTCGAGGCTCACCTTGATTTTCATCGTGCTGGGGGCCAGGGCTGTGATCTCCTTCTGCATTCTGTCGGCGATGCCTGGGTACATGGTGGTGCCACCGGAAAGGACGGTGTTGGCATACAGGTCTTTGCGGATGTCCACGTCGCACTTCATGATGGAATTAAAGGTGGTTTCGTGGATGCCGCAGGATTCCATGCCTGCCCGAGGAGTTAACAAGCAAAGAGTTTAAAACCGGAAAGAAACTCCCATCACTAAGCCCACAAGATCTGCTCCGAGAAGCAACCCAGTAAGTTCAGGTCTCTCTCATGGAGCTCATCTACCTCCAGATGTTTGGGCCTACAACTCCCATTGGCTTTTGTCAGCAGACAGTGAGGGTGCTGGGAGCTGTAGGCCAAGACATCCTGATCGCTGGTCCAGATGTCTGAAGGGAAACGGAATCAAGCATTGCAAGGATTAGAAACATACCCAAGAAAGAGGGCTGGAAGAGAGCTTCTGGGCACCTGAACCTCTCATTGCCGATGGTGATAACTTGTCCGTCGGGCAGCTCGTAGCTCTTCTCCAGGGAAGAACTGGACGCAGCTGTGGCCATCTCCTGCTCGAAATCTAACGCAACATAGCACAGTTTCTCTTTGATGTCACGCACGATTTCCCTCTCGGCTGTGGTGGTGAAGCTGTAGCCTCTTTCGGTCAAGATCTTCATGAGGTAGTCAGTCAAGTCGCGACCAGCCAGGTCCAGACGGAGGATGGCGTGGGGCAGAGCGTAACCTTCGTAGATGGGCACCGTGTGGGTGACCCCATCACCAGAGTCCATCACAATACCAGTGGTGCGACCAGAGGCGTACAGGGACAACACTGCTTGGATGGCAACGTACATGGCCGGGGTGTTGAAGGTCTCGAACATGATCTACGAGGCAGAAAGAGACAAGCCAAATGCCGTTACGGAACCTGGAAAACTGCAGGACGATTGCCGCGCGCTCAGCCGGGTAAACCGCATCACTGGGAAGTCAATTCATGCCAAGTCAAATACGGGGCTACACAACAGATCCAAACTGTTAATCCTCCCCACCCGCCACCAGCTTGCATTACAGCAATCCCCACCCCCAGAGCCCCCCATGTAACACAGGAAACATTACTGAAGTCACTCAAAGCAAGTCAACGTTAGTTGGAAAAGAAAGCGAGGGCTCAGGTGAACACCAGCAAGTCAGAAAAGAGAAGAGAAAGCCAATTTGGGAAAAGGGCAGATAAAAACCTTTCAAGATCCGGCAAGAGGTTCAGACCAGAAAGGAAACCCCTGCAGAGATGAGCAAAACAAAGAAAAAAGAAAGAAAGAAAAAGAGGTGAACAAGAAAAATGAAACGCCGATTGGTATCTGAATGAAATAGGCTGGAAGGAGGCACGCTTGAGGGAGGGAGAGCCCAAGTACCTGTGTCATCTTTTCTCTGTTGGCTTTGGGATTCAGAGGTGCCTCTGTCAGCAGCACGGGGTGTTCTTCCGGAGCAACTCTCAGCTCATTGTAGAAGGTGTGGTGCCAGATCTTCTCCATGTCATCCCAGTTGGTGACAATGCCGTGTTCAATGGGGTACTTCAGGGTAAGGATACCTCTTTTACTCTGCGCCTCATCACCGACGTAGCTGTCTTTCTGGCCCATGCCCACCATCACACCCTGCGAGGAGAAGAACACAGGCATCAGACGGGTGCCAACTTCTGATGAAGAACTGGGACCAACCTGCTCCATCCCCAGGAGAGGATGGCATGTACAAAAGCTCCTGGCACCAAAGAAGTTAGAAGATGTGAGTGACAGTGGTGGAATATGTGCCATTTCTACAGCCCACACAGACACAGACTTGGCTGATTTCCTCTGTGCAGGAGGGTTGGACCACTGGAGTTTCACTTGTCAGCCCAGGAGACACGCATTCGTGGTTAAAGGACTTTCCCAAAAGGATTTTTTTCCCGATCACCTATTGTAGGGAATAGTCCACATGCTTGTGTCCGACCACTCCCATCATGCTATGCCAGCTGAGGCTCATAGGAGTTGTAGTCCAACATTCCCTGGAAGACCCCCAGTGGGCCACCCCAGGCTAACAGCTTCGGATTATTTCAACTGACTTCCACTGCTCTGTTATTATATCCTAACAACTTCACCACCAGGCAGGTCCTGCTTGTGGCAAGCTGAAAATCAACTTGCGCTTGACGAAAAAAGCTTGGGGGCACATTTCGTTCTGGACACAAGGCCCCCTCTTTGGAGTCTCGTGCTGCAGGGTTCTCGGGGCAAGCCACTCCCAACAAAACGGGGGAATCAACACCAATGCCTCTGGCTGCATTTCTGAAGGCTGGTGGTGGGCCATGGTTGAACAGCTCCTGGCTGGGGACGTTTTCAGCACTGGGGAACAAGCCGACGTAACTCCTGAATCAAAAGCCCCCTTCCCCCTGCCCCAGAATCAAAACCACAGCTCCCCAGCCACGTACCTGGTGTCTCGGGCGGCCGACAATGGAGGGGAACACGGCACGAGGAGCATCGTCCCCGGCAAACCCAGCCTTGCACATTCCGGAGCCATTGTCAACCACGAGTGCAGCGATATCATCATCCATGGCGATCTGGGAAGGGAAGGAGGGAAAAACACGGCCGTTAGGGGAAGGCGCACAGGCGAGGATTCGGCTTCTGCAGCAACAGCATCCGCGGTTCCAGTTCCAGGCGCCGGAGCCACCTGCCGCGAGCTCAAGAGCATCATGCGCGGCAGGGACCACCCCCCGCTTCCTGTTGTGTCATCGCGCACCTCTTCCCGCTTTCAGCCACTAGAGGGCGCCCACATGGCGCCTTCATGCAGGTTTGGGACACAAAGGAAGTCCTCTCCTCCAGTCCCACATTATTACCATAAAAGGCAACCTCGAGCAAGGGAGATGCACCAGCCAGATTTGGGAGGGTCGGAGCCCCGAGGCCACGCCCTTCCTCCATCCCACCCCTTTCCTTCCAGAGGATCATGTCGGAAAGCCACTCCCAGGGGGAGACAGAAAGCACCACTGAGCGCATCATGTGCAACACCCATTCTCGACAAGATGGGGCCATTCTGGTCAGGGAAAGCTCAGAAGTAGGGCAAATTACCCACGCCCTTTCAAAAAGTGGCTTGCCCAGAACCCCACCCAGCTCAGACCAGCCTGCCAGGTCCTTAATCTTGTTAGTCCTGCAAGCCAAGTTTGGATGGAGGCGCATTAAAAAGCTTATAAATGCAAGATGCCCGGCTCTGCTCCCAAGGGCTGCCTTAGGTTTTTGTCTACCCCAGAGGGCACTGACTTTTTTTAAGTTGGGAAAGCAGTCAGTACAGCTGCCATGGGTTCAAATGCAACAGATGAAGTTGCCAGATTGCAGATAACCAGCAAAAGGATGCGAGAAAGAAATATAGTTTGGACGGAGGCAGCTAAGGTAGGTTTGCCACATTGGAAGAGTTACTTCCAAGTATGGGTGACCTGAGGCAGCCATCTAGATTTTTTTTAAAATAACTTTCCAGGGCACTTCACACACACATTTCTAAGTACCAGGTTCCAGTCAGACCCCACCCTTCCTAGAACCACCTGTTGACCAGCCAGATTTGGTTTCCTCGCCTATTAATGAGGACTAGCCACTTGCCTTTTCTAGAAATATTCATCCAGCTAACAAGGCTGTTTCCCCCACCAAAGGCATAGCAGAAAGGCAGAAAGGGGCAGGGGAAAGCCCCCTCAAGCCAGAGAGCCCCAGCAGTTAATCCAAAGTGTGCATTTTGTAGAATTTAGGGGGTGACATCCTTCTGGAGTCTCTGGGGAAGGCGGTCACCCACGAAAGGGGGACCCTCGCTGCTTCCCTGCCTCCGCTACCCCTCCTCCCCACCTCACAAAAGGATCCGGAGCGGCTCCAAGGAAACAAAGGACCTCTCAGTCAAAGGCTGCCCCATGATTGATTCCCTTCCCCTCCCAAATCGCCCCACCCACCAGCACCCTCCACCCATGTGCTCCGTAGGTACAATGGAAAAGCCGGTTCCCCATCACCGGAAACGCCCCCCAGGCACACCCTAGCAGGTCTGAACGCCCCGGCTTCGCAAGCAGTGCAGCACGCCCCCCCCCCCAAACCTGGAAGGACCCCTTCCCCCCAGCCCCGCATCTCCCTTTAATGAACTGCAGCCGCACCACGGAGGACCACCCCCCGCCCGCTCAGCCACCCAGCCCCCCAGGGGACAATAAATCCTCTTAGGGCCGGGCCGCGAACGCATAAAACCAGATTAAAGAGCCCGGAAATCCAGCAGGGACAAGCTCCCATTGTGTGCACGCAACCGAAATGCACACGAACGCGGCCTCTCCTCCCCGTCTCCTCGGCTTAGGGCGCAATCGTACGTATTTTTCCCTGGGGGCTGCCCCCCCTCCTGTCTAAGCATACCCAAGATCGCACCTGCAAGGTTTTCCAGCGCGCCAGGTCCACTCGAGCGTGCCTTTTAAAGGATGCACTGCTGTTTATTTTTTTAAGCTAGGCCCCTCCAGCGGGGAAGGGTTCCCCTTCCTCCCGACAAATCATTCATCACATGCAGCATTAATCCCCGCCACCCGGAGAAGCTTCTTTTAGCCCCCTCCTCGGCGCCTCCGACACAAAGCTAGACAATGCGCGCACAAAAGACACCCCCCCGCGCGCGCGCGCTATTCCTTTTTGCCCCTGTTCTTCCAGAGCGATCCTCTCAAGTAAGTCTCCTCCAAGTCTCAGGGACTTCGCTCATCCGACTCAAAGGAATACCAACCGCAAAGGAGCAGAAAGTGAACTCTATACATTATGTCCAAAGCGGTTATCGCGCACCGGGCGAAATGCGGACGGACTTAAAAGCCACGTCTGCTGCGTTGAGCATCTTAAGCCCTTGCTAATGCCATGAGGCTTACTCGCAAGGAAGCCCACCGATGGCAAGTGGGCCAGCACAGAGCACGATCCTCGCCTTAAGTTACTTGCAAAAGAAGCGCCTACCGCATCCATCTTTGCTAAAAGGCGAAAGGAAAAAAAAACATTTCCATGTTGCGAAGCAACCCTCGGACTCCAAAAAAAAGCTGATTGCCAAGGCTTACAATAAACACGCCGTTTTTTTTTTTTTTTTCAAGTCAGCCAGGAACAATTTTAAGCCAACAACGAGCGCACCTTAACAACGGACTAAGATACCGCTAGAAATACATTCAGCATCCTACTCCACCGAGCAAAGAGAATAAAGCCCACCCCCGTTCCACGCCCGAAAAGGCTTACCTTTTTTTAGAAGTTGCACGGTTTTTTGCTTGTTTTTTAATTAGGCTTTTGCTTTTTTTGGCTTTGTTTTGTTTAGACCCTTGGGGCCGGGAGGGGGAGAGGAACCGAGTCGGCTTGGCGATCCACCCGAGGCACGCGCACCCCACCGAGAGCGCTCAACGGCTGCTTTCTGCGGCGCGGTGACGCCGGGTTTTATATGGACACCGCGGCGTCGCTCTCGCCATAAAAGGCAACTTTCGAAACGGGCCCTCCTGATTGGCCGGGCCGCTCTCACTCACTCACGAGTAGCCTCGTTGTACGTTGCAGCATTTTTTTCCTCCCTCTCTCTCGAAAAAAAAGAAATTAAAAAACCCAGAGAGAGAGAGAGAGAGAATGGGAAGGAGGGAGCAGGCGATTGCATGGGGTTGCGTTAGGGGCGCGCGGCTTGCCTTCCTTTTTGCCCACCTTGGAGGAAACCCCACAGCTGCAAGAGGGAAGGACTTGGGAGGCCCCGCGCAGCGAAAAGGGATCCTTCGTTCCATGCATACACTGCGCCCTGCAATGAGTGGGATCGGGGGTGGGGGGGGGGGGGAGAGGCCTGTCAAGGGCCTTGGATCCCCCCATGCGCCTTGGGCCGCCCAAGATCTCATTGTTTGTTGGTCTGGGATGCGGAGCGGGGGTCTCCGCGCGCGCGCGCGCCGTAAGGCGCTGACCAGATTCCCTAATGCTCGGGAGCAAGTTCAGGATCTGTGCGCACGAGGCCCAGAGTTCGCCTGACCATTCCTCTTGAGGAGGAGGCCTGCAAACCGCTAGCGTGGGTATGCAAGTGAGCCCTGCTGCGGATGGGCGCGTGCCTTACTTCGGATACATCCTCTATTCAGGATGGGCCTCCTTTCAGGCTGAATTTGCCGGAGGGGGTCATTTCTGTGCACCCCTCCCTGAGCTGCGTACGAAGCGCTACATAAAGCGACGTCCCTCCATCCCGAGGCCTGGGACTGCCGCTCTGTTCGTGGCCAGCCAGCTGCGGTGGCTGGAGATGATGGGAATTGAAATCCAGCGCCCTTGGGCGGGAGGAGGAGGAGGAGGAGGAAGGCTGGAATAAAGATGTGCTCTCAGCGTGGGCGAGTGTGAAGTTGGTCGCCCTTGCCTTGGCATATTTTGGCCAGGCTGACTTTGTGCGATGGGACCTATTCCACAGATGGCCAGGGTCCAAGCTCAGGTGACTAGCCAGGATCCCCCGGACGGTTTATTCCTGAGCAAGCACGCTTCGCTTTGGCCTGTCCAAAGCGGATCCGGCACGGGCTGGCTCGGCAGCCACGCCGAATTCAGCAGAACGTAACGCCTAGCACGGTTGCCCACTGCACCAGCGTCGCATCCGGGTTTTGGAGGGCCTGGCCAGCGGCTTCTGCTCCGCATCCCCCTATCGCTCCGCCGGAGCATCTGCAGCTCCACCTTCCGGCTACCAAAGAGAACGAGGAAGAGAAAACCGAATCGGGGCTTTTGCTGGTGGCCCCCAGTGACTGCTGAACCTTGCCAACCTCCGATGCTCACCGTTGCCAAATTCAGCCGGTGCAAGGTCTGCAGCCAGGAGACGTTGCCTGTGGACGGCGACCCAGTTTGCTTTTAAATTCTGCACTGTACTTTTAGGATGATGAAAAATTCATGATTGATGCGAAATATCTTTTTATTTTTGTTGCTATTGCAGTTTGGTTGCTTTCTGGTTGTGTCTGATCCATTGCAAACTGCCCAGAGAGCTTTGGCTATTGGGCAGTACAGAGATCAATAACAACCCATGCCTACCATTAACAGCCCCTTCAGTGCAGTCTTGGGCAGGTTGACTCAGAATAAGTCTCACACACACAATTTCAGGAGTCATCCTTCCGGTAACACTGTAAAGTGGGCCCTGAATTGTCATCCACTGCAGCAGGGCAGAGAGATGCGTCTCAGGCAGCCTTCCCAAAGCCCCCAAGTGAATTTACAACCACGTTCTTGAATTGGACACTTCCCTCCACTCGACAGCGGACGCTCTTTAGCTGGTGCGTCGCACTATTTTCAAATAAATAATGAGGTAAATGTGTGTATATGTTTGCTCTTGGGAAAAGCGCTGCCAAGTTCCTGCGGTCCAAGCTGTTTGGGATTGGGACGAACGTTGCCATGAGCCTAGGCGAAAGATTGAGCGGGATTCCAAGCCCGTGCACCTCCGTCCTCTTCCTTGCAGGTCTCCTGAGAGTTCCTTGGGGTTCAGCCCTTCGGGCTTGGGAAGTAGCTGTGTGCAATTCTGAACCATCTTAGCATGCGGGGGCAAAAGCAGAAGTGGGAGAGCTTGAACAAGGTGGCACTGCCCTGAGAGATGGAGCTGCCAGCCGGAAATCCCCTCCCACCCCTTCAAATGTCGCCTTTGATGTGCGCTGGCTGGCGGGTTGTAGGCAAGCTGCTCCTTGTGAGCCTCACGTGGCACCGCCTGCAGCGTGAGGGTTATTCAGACTGTAGCTGGCTCCAGAGACTATTACGCTGGAGTGAGGAACTGCAGCTGCGGGGGGTCCACCCCAGCCCTGCAGAGCTGCCCAAATGGCTCCAACCCCTTTCCCCCAACCCCCAGTCCTGGGGTGGCTTCTCAGCTTTCGTGTAGCCTCTCTCCCTGCCCTTTTGTAACAGTCTAAATGCTTCTCCTAAGACTTAAATAGCCAGGCAGGAAGAGCTTTAAGGGACGATATGCTGGTGTTTTGGCTCTGCCCACCTGCCATTGAACCGCCCCCTTTTCCTTTTGGCCCGGCCCACCTAGAGTGCGAACTGGAAGGGCAGCTCTGTAATAGCATTTATTTCTCCAACTGACCCCTCCACCATCTGTTCTTAAGTAAGCCAAAGTCAACATCCAGCCCCATCCGCTCAGCATTCATCACCGGGTTGCCGTTTTGATCCTGTAAGTTTTATTTTAAATATGAGCTGATAGATTGCCCAGCAGGCGACAAAACTGCTTTTTACTGTCTTGGTTTTGCCAGTTTGGTTCAGTCATGAATCAGCTTGTCTTCAATGCTCCCCTGTACACCCTATCAAGTCACCTGGATTTATCACCTCACTCGCAAAAATTTCAGCAGCCAACCAGTCCTCAATGGAAATTGGCCTGATTAAGTGTGTGGGGGAGTCAGAATCTACCTTCTGCTCATCTGTTTGGACACTTCCAAAGATAACTGATATATCTCATTTAAAAACAAATGCATTGCTTTTTTTCCTGCTTTGGAACTGTGCATGCAAATATGTGGCAGGTCTGACAGATCAGCCCACAAAACTCCATTAATGGTGACTGACCGCCTAAAAACTCATACGATTAATGTGACTAATCTGCCAGAAACTCATACAGCTGGACCGAGGGGCAGAACAATCCCGTTGCATCCAGGCTGCATCTGAACGGGAATGGATAGTTGGGATTCCCAGATCCAAGGCTGGAGGCACTGGAAGAAACAGAAACAGCGCGAGTCGGGAGGGAACTGCTGAGCCACCAAGTGCATGCTAGAATCCGTGCCGAGCCAAACAGAGTGGACTTGGAAGGGGCAAAGAATATCTTCCCACGAAGTTGAGACAACTTTGGGGAGTCTTTCAAAACAGGATGATGGGATTTACCAGTAATGAGGGCCTGGTATTTGCTCAAAACAGGGTCAGAGGAGGGAACAGGTCTCAGCTGCCAAAGCAAATGGGGGACACTCCTTTTGTTGCTACAGAGCCACCATGAGCAATGAGGCAAGGCAGAGCTTCCTATAAATTGCAGCCTGGGTGGTCTGCAATTTATAGGGTGGCTTCAAGGCATGTGCACCACAGGCCTAGGCAAAGATGTGACCCTTGCGCTGATTGGAAAAATCCCCAGCAAGTTTAGCCCTCCAGCAAGAATGGTTGGTCTCTCACCTGTGAAGGACGGCAGAACGAGGGAAAAGAAATTCTTGTTCCCCTGTCTTTTGATCTGGGACAAACACTGCTGCTGCAGAGAAGGGGCAGGGGATGCCCTGGCCTGCTTGCTCATGATCTCTCCACCTTCATCTCTGTGCCAGCCTTTGTAGGTTTCTAGTCCTCTTGAGGCCACCTGAAGCAAGACATGATGGATGGGTCTGGAAGGTATTTCCTTGAAGTCCAAAATGCAATTAGGAAACATAAACCTTTATGGATTCTACATGGGTTGGCACCAAGAACTGGTCACTGGCCAAAATAAGCTACCACTGGTCTCTGGCAGGATGCACAAAGCTTTTTCTGTGCCACTTTTCCTGAAAGATAAGATTTCTGTAGAACTCGCAACTAACAACAGAAAAGTTAAGCACTCCAGCTTCCTGAGCTAGTGGGCAGTCCCTTGACTCCATTAAGTATTGCATCCTGCTGTTTACCTGGGGTGGATTTTCCATTTTACTGCCTGACTAGCAAGCATCGTTTCATGTTCTGATAAGGGAGAATTATACATAAGCACCCGTCTGAGCTTTATATGTTGGGGAAGTATGAACTTAAACCCTGGGAGATTGGATGTTGTGATTTTCGGAAATGCAAGGAGCAGAGTCAATGTACATACAGCACGTGGCCTTAAGCACTTTTGCAGAGACTGTGAAATCTTATTAAGAGTTCTGAGAATCCCTGCTTGCATTTTTTTTAAAAGTTGCCACTTAAGTTTCTAGTCCTCATGGGTCCACTTAAAAAAGAGCCAACAAATAAAGGGTAAACGTTTAGCAAGGTACAGAATACAGTGTTGTTCAGTGGTACTCATAAAGACTGGTGCTGCAAGGTCGCCAGGGCCAGGCATCTGCTTTGCGCGTTACCCAGAAGCGTTAAGGAGCCATCAATGTGCCCAACCTGCTGGGGAGAAGATTCAGCACCATGGAGAGCTCCTTGAACACCCAGGCTGCACTTGGGCTTTGAAACGGACACGACCCATTTCCCAGACTTTTAAATGTTGTCTGATGCATAGATCAAACCAAGTTCCTGCATCCTTCTTTCCCCTGTGCCTCACTTAAACGGCCCGAATTCTTCCTAGTTTTCAAGCCGGTTATTTAGCTATTTCTCTAAATGGCTACCTGTGTTACTTCTCGTTCTTTCGCTGCACCGTCTTTTTGGCCCCGGGAGCCACATCTGGGGTTGGTTGAGAGGGCAGGAGCGGTCCCTGCATGTCCATGCACACAAACCAACATACACACATATAGGTCCCCCCCATGCGCAGGTGCGCACCCCCCCCCAGCGCCGAGGCTTTATTTATTGAATTATTTAGCTTACAGTGTTTTTACCCCGTCCTTAACAATGTCTCAGGACGGCTTACAGCACAGTTAAACATAACAATCAATAAACAAAACCAATGCAACAGATATTGGGTGGACCAGTTCGCTCATCTTCATGGTTTGGAAGAGTGCTCTCCCACCCTTGGAGGGGTCCCCTTCTCAGCGGAGGACTGGAGAAGGAGTGCTGGCTGCTCACAAGCTGCAGGAGTGGGCTGTGGATGGTGTTTTTCCCAAGGGCCCCCAAGACCCCCTTGGCGAGCCAAGCAGAGGCTGCCCCATCCCTCCCTTCTCCTGCCTCTGATCTCCTGCCCTTTTCTCCCTGAGAGAGCGCAGGAAACGGAGCTTCTCTGTTGAGACATTAAGGTGCGTTGAGCTATTAGAAGGGTCTTTCTTCGATAAATCTGAAAAATAAGCAGTCTCTGAGGAAGGAAAAAGATTCCCCCACCCCAAAAACCCCCTTTGAACAGGGTAAGTATTTTCTCTGGGCCCCTGAGATCTGTCTCTCTTTTCTTTTGGAATATCAAGCATGTTTGCAGCTCAGGGCCTGCCTCTCTTTCCAGCATCTTCTCAGTGCACCTTGCGATGGCCATGCAGGCCAAAGTCCCCCCTCTGGGAGAAGTGTCTTGGTTCTTTGAGTCGTTAACCTTTTTCCTGGGCTGGAACTCACCTTAGCACACAGGTGGGCACTTCTGCTTGCCGCTAGGCCCACTGCCCAGGTGCGAAATGCGGATGGGCAGCTTCAAGGGCCCCACTGAGCCCCCTTTGGGAGGCTCCTTGTCAGTAAACCAGAAGCATGCTGGGCAGCCCTTCCAGCAAAGCGCACAGAATTGGCCCTGGTGCTTCCCTTGTTAGTGCCGGGAGGGAAAGACCTGGGCCAAAGGGAAACCTTCCTTCACCTCTGACCCTCTGCTGTCACTGGGAAGTCCCACAAAACATTCCCAGGAACATTTCCCATAGCAAGGGAAGGCCCTGCCTCGTGACGGTGGGTGTGCTTTGGCAATGGGGAACTGTCCACATGAACAGGTGGTGCCCCATCTGTGGCATGCGCTCCCCAGAGAGGTCCGCCTGGCGCCGTCCTTATTTGTTTTTCGGCGCCAGGCAAAGACCTTTTTATTCAAACAATATTTTAACAAGGTCTAATATTTATAGGTTTTAATTGTGCAGCCAGGGTGTTTCCAAGTTTTAATTGTATTGTATTATATTTAATTTCTGTGAGCCATCCCGAGGCTATACAGCAAGGGGACAGCATGCAAAAACTTTAAATAATAAATAAATAAATAAATAAATGTGCGGGTTGGGGGAAAATGTCTGTATCAGGATTGCATCAGGATTGATGATGGATCCTGAAAAGAGTCGAGGCCCAGCCCATAAGACATAAATCTACCTAACATGTGCCTGGGATGATCTCCAGCCATATATGCCAACACAGAGATAATTACTAGGATTCTTCAAATTCCACAAGAGGCAAAACCAGCTAGTCCATTTCTTGTGGAAAGAATCTCAAATAAAATGAATACTTCTATAAACTGCACCCTCCCAAGATTGTCCCAAGCCAAGGAAGTTTTCTTTCAACATTTAGAGAGGCTGGGAAGTGTTGTGATGGCGTGCATGGGGGGGGGGGAGTTAAACCTTCCCTCCCCAGCCACAATCACCCCTGAAAAACACCCCCATTCCATCCCTCTGCATGGCCACTAAGTGGATGAAGAATAAATACTGGGCTGATGTGTATAAGTGAGGTTGTGAGGGTGTGAATTGGCCGGTGTGTACCTGCAACAACACGCAGATGTGCCCACCTAACCTGGAACTGGATGTGGCTCTCAGGGCTGAGAGCTCCTGAAGTAGAGGGTGGCTTCAAATAGAGGACCACCCTCTCTAAAGTGGAGCACACGGCCCCTCTACGAGGAGGCGATGGCCCTGAAGCGTTGGACCAAGCTCTTGAGAAGAAGCTTGGAAACCATCTGTGGGTGTTTATTTTTGACCCAAGCCAAGCTACTTCCGCAGCCGATGCAAAGTACTGCTGGAGCATTTCTGCTTCCTGGTGCTACTTTCTCTCCCCTTCATCTCTCACATGACCACCCTGCTATTTGCAAACCTTCTTCTGCTTCTACAGGGCGGATTGCTGAGATCAGCACCCTGGGCCAGCTCGGTGGAGGAATCTTCCGCAGCAGCCCAGCAAAGCTGCCATGAAAAAGAGCAAAGATTCTGGTCCTAAAACAAAGCGATCCACACCTGTTGGGCAAGCAGGAAAGGCAAGGAAGTTGTTCCAATCCCATGCACAAAGCCAGAGTGTTGAGAGGTCTTCCACAGCCGTTTCTCCAAAGGAAATTCATGTTCTTTCTTAACTCTTACACCCCAATGTTTATTTTGAGATGGTTTGGAGGTCAGACTGAACTGCCTTTAGAGAAGCTTTCTGCAGGATTTGACGAGGGATCCATTCTCATTCAAATTCTCAGTGTGGCCAACGAGAGGCCTCCAGGAAGGTCCACCTGGTAGGATACTGGTGTGGTGGAATCTTGGAGCGGGGCCAGCCCTACCAAGAGGCATAGTGAGATAGGTGCTTCAGGCAGTGGATGCACAGAGGTGGCCGCCATATGTCGAAGGAGAGAACTGTGTTCCAAGAGTCCTGCCCTGCACCCCGTAACCCAGCGCCTTCAGCTGCAGTGGAAGATGCCAATGGGAAGAAAGCTCCAGCTGCGAGTCCAATAGGATTTTGTACATGGGGGGGGGGGCACCATTTTGTCCTTTGCATCAGGCAGTAAAATGCCTTGGTCGGGCCTTGCCTGGAAGCATCTTGTTGCCCAAAGAACAAAGCAACCCTGCAGTGCCTCTGTGCCCAATTTTGAAGTGACATTAGCTGGACTGTTCTGCAGTTTCAAGAAGAACCTTTGCCATCATTCCTGATAACTGATCATTAAATGTCCTATGCTTATATGAAGAGTAGGTGTTAAACCTCCAAATTGTAATCCTAATTATAATCCCAGTAATACATAACCTCGATAAACAACCTTGGAAACTGGTAACAAATATTTGGAAAATGACAGTGTCCTATAAACCGCTCATACATGGATAATGTTGGTGAGACGCATGGCATGAACCTATCAAGGAAAAGTCTGTAGAACGTTTTGTAAAGCTTGGGAATCCTGTAAATGTGTGTACATTTAGCATTTTGATACCTTGTAAATATTGGATGATACACTTTTTATTTTCTAATGTTGCAATTTTTGTACCTTTTGTAACTTTTGTAGTATGTTTTTATTTAAATAAAAAATTTCAACCTAAAAAAAAAATTTCAACCTATATACCACCCTTTCCCGGCCTGGTTCCTTCCAGATGTTTTAGCCTTCATTTCCCATCAGCCCCATCAATGGCCAGGAACATTGACAGCTGCACTCTAAACATCTGGAGGGCTGCAGGTTGGGGGAGGCTGCTGCTAATTACCGAGAACTCTTTCTGGCAGTTTCCGTCTTGATGTAGCCACACGGCACCACCCAACCTACGCGCATGAGGGAGGTATGCTCAGGGGAAACTCCGAGGGTTGCAAAAGTACACAAAATCTGTGGTGGGGAAAACCATCTAAGAGCTTGGGAAGCCCCTGAAAAACAGCGACACAGTGGCTCTGAGATGCAGACTGACAGTTGGGCAGGAGAATGGGATGGTGCATCCTGGCCAGGGGGCCATACCTGGAGGCCCCTCGGCCAGGACACATTGCCAGGATACGTTGCAAAACAGCCCTGCAGGAAACACCCTGATTCCCCTCTTGCGCTGTTCTCAAACGAAGGAGGAACTCCCACTGAAAATTTCTGAAAGAGGAACCGAAGGAGGTTGGCGTGAACACTTCTTCCAGGCAAGGCTCAAAGACCAGTTCTCTGGTTGCCACAGAGCCTTCCTGTTTCCTTTCCTGTTGTGTTGTCTCAGAAGCGAATGAGAGCCAGATCCTATTGGCCAACTTCAGCTGCAACTTTCTGTCACCATTTAAGGCTCATTTCCTGGATGAAACAGGAAGTGTGTTCGGCAAAGAGATGCCAATTAGCCATTTCCCAATGTGGGGGTTGCACACGAGAACGTGTTCAGAAATGGGGTAACTGCGGATCGATTGGCTCGACGGGGAGGATCCCTTGTAGGAAGCAGCTCTTGTTCTCATGTCGGCTCTACCTTATAGAATTAAGGCACAATCCTGCACAAGTTTAGACAGAAAAACGCCTCCTTCCCGCCAACAGGGGCCCTGTGCTGCCTTGGGCACTTCTGGGGTCCTCTAAGCCAGCGGTTTTCAACCACTGGTCCCTGGACCGGTGCCAGTCCGTAGATTTCCTGCCGGTCCATGTGGGGGCCGCATCCGTCTCGCCACAGACCGGCTCGGGGGCTGGCTGTGCTCCACCACCTCTTCCTCCGTTGGCATTGTGTTTGCAGGAGGGGCGATCCTGCTGCGGGGGCCGGGGGGGCAGAGACAGTTTGGTGGGAGCCGCTGGGAACCTCGCTGCACCGATTCCAGCGTTTTGTTCTTTTGTTGGCCTTTTTTTGTTGCTTGGGTTCTGGTTGTTTTGGAGAATTGCCATTTTTTTGGTATTGTGCTTGGAAACGAATTCACAGAATATTGTATTATGCATAAGGTGCTTCTTGTTTCTGCCTCAGTGGTTTTCCCCAAGGTGGTTTTCCAGGTTTTGCCCGTCCCCCGCTGTGGAAAGGTTGAAAATCACTGCTCGAAGCGAATCTCCCCAAAGTCACCATTTTGTATTTGGCTGAGGCATGCTGGGAGAAGTAGGCCTTTTTTCTGTACAAACAGCCATAGGATAGCTAGCGTTCTTACAAAGATTTAAAACAAGAGCAGGCAACTTGTCTCCGTACAGATGTTTTGGCCTGTAACTCTCTTCAGTCCTAGCCGGCATAGCCGATTGGGAAAGATCATGGAAACTGTTGGCCAAAACTTCTGTCGGGCCGCAAGTTGCCCACCTCAGGGTCTGTTCAGTTGAAGCCTAGCCCTTGCTGAACCCATACCTTCCTTCCTTACGGCGCTGAGTGCTGGACAGCTCCCCTGTTCGCCTTCCTGACCCCCAGAGCGCAAGATCGCTCCTGTGAAGGCAGGAACTGACCTTCCCAGCCAAGCAGGGCCTCACCTGCATGCCGGAGCCCTCTGCCCCTAGGAGAAGCCTTCCTGCAGACTGAGAGATGCTCACCAGAAAATATGGCAGCCACGATGATTGCATTCACTCAACACTGGAAAAGTGAAGAACTACCATTGATGAATTGATTCTAAAAAAAATAATAAAAATCCTGGACTGTGCAGAAATAGACAGATTGAATTTATCATTGTAGGAGAAGGAAGACATTGACTTCTATCCAACTTGGGACTCTTTTGATTATTGGCTAGAGAAACGGTACTTTGCATAGGTTTAAATATGTTTTTAAAGTTATTATAAATGGAAAAAGAAGGGTGTGGGGGGCTGACCCAGCAGGCTCGATGTTTTTGATGATGGATGTTGTTTGTAGTTTGTTGTTTTTTAGGATTATAATTCAAATAAAACTTATTTAAAAAAAAAAGAAAATATGGCAGCTGCGCAGAATGGCAGTCAGGGTGGGTGGTGGGCACTGGCCGAGCAGAACCCTGGTCACTCTTGGATTAGCAAGGATGCCCGTCCCGTCTGCCCCTCTCGGCCCAGCCTCCCAGTTCCCCATGGTCGTAGCCGCAATTTTCACAGTAACGGGAAACGAACCTTTCCAGTAATCAGGTATTGTTCTCAGCTGCAATGCAAATCATTTCGGAGTAGCTTGGATCTCAGATGGAAAACTAGCATGCATTTGCCTTGCAAACCAGTGAATCCTGGTGAATGTGGAGACTGTCAGGACTGGTTTGTTGACAGAGCTGCCTGCATTTTGGACTCTCCTTGTGGGGCATAGCTATGGGGAGGTCAAACGGACCACTACCCCTCTTTGGGTGGGGCTAGCCCACACCTCCCTGGGACACCCTTCCCAGCATCCATTCAACCGGTGAAGAAATTGTGTGCAAATTCCTTCAGACAAAAGCCACCTCTCCAACTCTCCTGCCATCCCCAAGTTGCATACAACCCAACAGCTCCTCGGATGCTACATGGAAAGCTGTACCCTTTGACCTCTGGCACAGAGCAGTTCCTCCACAAGGAATTCCCCCACAGACACCCTGCCATATCTGAGTCCATGTAGCAGAGGGCCTTCCTTCTCCATGGCTCAGCCCAGACTAGAGGTGTTCAGTTCCATTTCTGAGAAGCTCTGGGAGGACTGCCTCCATCTTGTAGTGGGCAAATCCCGAGGCCAAGGAGGCAGGGCCAAAATACTGGCTGGTTTTAGTGGAAAACTCTTCCTGCTTTTACGAAGCCTTAGGAAAGGCAGGTCAACCATTTTGGATGGGGGAAAAACACAACAGCTGGGGAACCACCGAGTGCTTGGCAGCTGGGGAAGGGGGAGAGAGGTAGGCCCAGGGGCCAGCTATTTAGCCCCTGTGCTCAGGGGCAGCGGGGCAGCAAGCGAGATGTTCCAGACTGCTGTAAGATTTGGTGCCCCTGGTCTAGACTTTGGAACTGCAACCTCTTAGCTCTGGAATGACTGCACAGCTTTCCAAAAATGTTTCTTTCCCAAGTAAGCATTTGTCCTGACATACCGAAACTTGTTTAAGCAATCTTTGTGCTGTGTATGTGATGAGTTTGATCGGCTGCTTCTTTTATCCCTTGTCATTCTGCATTCTGTTATTGTTTCTGCTACATTAATTGTTTTGCTACCCTGATTAGACCGTAAGTTGCTTTGGTCCCTTCTTTGAAAAGAAAGGTGGGACTGAATTACTTACTATAAGACAAGCAAATGTACAGCTGCATCTTCCCCTCTGTTCACGGGCTGAGACCAGGAAAGGGGTGCCTTAGAACCGGTCTGTCTTTTCTAGGGCTGTTCTACGGATCAACCATCTTTCCTCGCTTCTGTGTGACCATTTCCCCTACATACTCATTCAGGTTATTCCCACTGCCTGCAGCTCAGCAACCGGGTTCACACAACCCTATAAGCCACCGTGATCTGCAGGCCCGGGTGGCTTGCCGTGTTCTCTGAACCCAGCCAGAGCAGCTGAAAAAGCAGCAAGCCACCTCAGCTCGGAAACCAACGTGCCTTATAGGGTTGTGTGAACCGTCCCTGTTTTTATGGGCCCCATCCCACAGAAAAGAGCCTTCCTTTTTTTCCACAAGCACCCCCAGGCCTCCGGTCTCCCTCCCGGTGTATCCCTGTCCACGTGACCACCTCTCCACGCCATAAATGGAGACAATTCCTGAACACTTTTGCCCAGTGTGGAAAGCAAGTGGAAAAGACAAGAGGGGAATGTCAGGAATGTCAAACAGGCAACATATGTGATGCGTTTCGAGCCGATCTGCTGGGGGGCTGGGGAGAGCAGGGCTGGCGAAAGACTCGCCCCCACCCACCCAGCCTCCCAGAGACGGGAGGACATCTGTGGCAAAGCTGGGGAAAGTCAAACAGCGCTCAGCAGTGCCAAAAAGTCGTTTTCGCTTTTCTGCCCACCACGTCGCCCGGCTTGGGACTTTCCATCTGAGCAGCGCTCATTGTTTTCCCTTTCATAACACCATCCTCTCCCCCGTTCCATGTCTCCACCAGGTTCCGAGTCCAGCCCCGGCACAGCCCCCCCCCCCCGCTTCTCATTCTCTGCCTCCTCTGGGCTGCGTGCGTGGGCTTCTCTCTCCCCTCTTCCTTTCCTTGGAATGTTTTCCTACTCTCCCACATTCTCCCTCGCTCAAGTCTAAACTAGGCCAGTGCGAAGAGTAGTTGTAGAGCCTTCTTGCCCTCGTTTTTGGCCTGGTACTATTTCCACCCACACCCAGCCTGGCTTTTGCCTGGGCTAAACATCACCCTGGGAAGTTAAGAGAAGGGATGGCCAGGCTGGTGGCCTTTTAACCTTGAAGAATGGTCTGGCACTCTGATCCGAATCCTCACAGGGCTTGTGCCTTCCTGCCTTGCCTTCTGCCCTGGGAAAGGTGCTTCGAATTTGCATCCATTTATGGAGAGGAGAAGGAAAGCTTAGGTAGACGACAGGTTTTAAGTCACAACCTAGACCTCGCTTGGTCCTTGGTTAGCAGAGCCAAGGCGGGGCGATTCTGCTGCTGCTGAAGAATCGTCACAAATGATTCCTGTGCTTCTCTTGTATAGATAGGAGCTCGATAAAGAAACAGTGGGAACCATTTCCTTTTTCTTTGGCCCCATCACCCCCGCCCCCAAAGCCGGTACATGTGTGAGCACTTCTTGCTTCTCATGAGAATGAGGATTCCAGCACAGTCCTTGAAAGGAATAGAGGTCGCTTCCAGATTTCTCAGATCGTGCTGTTTGATGATTCAAGCATATACCGTATTAATTCACGCTTACATCTACATTGTGCTTTTTCCCCTCTGGCAAGGAACTCAAGGAAGCTTACTTGGCCCTCCCCCTCCTTTTATCTGCACAACAACTCTGTGAGGTAGGCTAGGCCCGAATTTATTTATTTACTTATTTAAAGTTTTTATATGCCATCCCCTTGCTATATACCCAGTCAGTTCCACAGACATGCAAGTACATGAACCATGATTTTGCAAATCACAGTCCAAACACTACCCCATTCCCGTAAGTCGCCTCCAGTGTCTTTTAGTGCATGTATCTGATCCAACATTATTATTGCCAGCCTCACGGTACCTTTAAATTGCAACATGCAATTTGGCTCTATGGATATTAAACATAAAACTTTCATTTAAACTTTTACCTTTAGGGCACCAAAGGTTTTATTTTGCTTTATTTCTTTTATGCAATTAAGTAATTCAATTTCTATACAGCCCAATAGCTGAAGCTCTCTCAGCGGTCTGCAGCAGCACTTACAAAATACAGTCTATAATACAAATCTTGCTTTAGAGTTCTAATTTTTCTGAACTGCCTAGAGAGCTCTGAGGAACAGGTAGCAGAGGAAAATAAGTGACTGAATGTGGTATTGGGCAAGAGTGATGGAGAGGGGACCTAAGAGAACCAGGTTTGAGTTCCCACGCGGTCATGAAGCTCCCTGGCTGACTTCGGGCCAGCCATTCACACTCTGCCTAACCTACCTCACAGGGCTGTTGTTGCTTTGAAGATAAAATGGAATGGAGGACTGTGTAAGCCACCTTGGAGTTGGAAAAAAGGGGGATATGAATTCAGTTTAATTCAGGGTTGCTGCTCTCGTTATGCAGAAGGAGAACAGGAAGCAGGGATCTATCCCTGGTTTTACATGGTATTGCTGTCCTGCAGCAAAGGGCCACAAGGATGGTGGCTGGTTTGCAGGGTAAGCCACATGAGGAGAAACTGAGGGAAATGGGTCTTTTCAGCCTGGAGGAGACTCCAAGGGGATCTGTTGGCGACACAGAGGTACACGAGGGAGGGTCATGCAGAGCTGGGTTGTGACTTTTCCCCCCCTGCAGTAGAGGGCAGGACTCGTTCCAGTGGAGCAAAGCTCAGGGAACCAGGGTTCAATTTGGATGCCGGGAGGTGCTTCCTGATGGTTAGGACCCCAGGGTACGGAATGGGCTTCCATGGGAGGTGGTTGAAGCCCCAGTGGTGAGAATGTTTAAGGAAAGGCTGGACACGCACATGGTAATATCATGAGCAGAGCCGGCTGGAGCCGGGGGTCAGACTAGATGGCCTGGGAGATGCCTTCTGACTCGCTCTGTTTCTATGTTTCTATAACTAGGTTGGGGGACATTTTAAAATTACTGATCACCTTTACCCTAGGACCACAATCCTCCAGTCTCTGGTCACAGTTTAGGCTTTCTTAAAAACAAACAAGAGGGAAGTCACGTGATGTAATATAGAAAGTCCCTCTGGATACGGTACAAGCCGCCCTTTCCTCTTTGCGGAACAAACTGCACCATCTTGACCAACAGACCATAAATGTGCAGGCCTTCAAGGACACACGGCCAAGCTTCAGCATTCCATTATTGACTTGAGAAAGAATCAGCACTCCTTTCTCCCCAACTCAGCTGTATTTCACGAGCATCTTTCCCGATCACAACAATATCTACCATCTCTTTTAATGTGTATGGCAAGGCTCTCCTGATCCTGCTCCCTTCCCATCCTGGGCTAACTGCTCATTTCCCCAGCATCTCCCTAGAGAATGAAGGATGCTTCTAGATGGACAGCTCCTAGCACCACCAAGCAGAAGGCATCTTGTAGCCATTCCATCTTCTCCTCCTGAACATTTCGTAATTTTATTTTTTGTGGAAAGAAACAAGACAGAAGCAGCAGTGGAGAAACACAGGAGCATTACAAGTGGAAGATAATGTTGTCTTGTCCCACTCCTTGTCAAACTCAGTGAACAAGGCAGGAGAGTCACACAATAGAAGCCTAGTTTGAAAAGACCCCACTGATGAAGAACCAGGAACCAACTTCAGTCTCATGGTATTTAAACCAGTTTAGATTTGAGTTGTCTATCTAGATCTCTCTTTTGGTTTCTGTGTACCAACAATAATCCTTAACACATACATCTGTGTCTCTGATCATATCATTTCCAGAGTCTTTGGCACATGCTTTAAAATTCTCTCTGCAGTCATGAGGACTGGAAACATAACTGAAGCTATTATAAAAAATGCCTGTTTTTTGCTGCCGGGACCTGAGCAATGGTTTAAGCATTTCCATGAGGGGTACCATCACACCTAAGACAAACAGCAGCAGACTCACACTTGCCCATTGTGGTTCTCTTGCATATGAACACAACTTTGCAAGTATCTGAAAGGACATCAGACAATGACTGGGGAGAACACCAGGAATTCCTCTGAGCACTGCTCACCCTTCTAATTAAGCATGGAGAGATAACCGCATTTCTGTATGTGTTTATGCATGTGTGCATTTGTTTGCTCATCCTAATCTTTTTATCCCACTTATCAAAGAAATCTTTTTATCCCCAAACTGCACTCAGCTGCCATATAAGGGAAGTGCAGAGAAACCAAAGAAAAAGCAGAAAGAGCATTTTAAGAGCTAAGCGGCCATATTTGTATCTTCCGGGGGCCTGACTCGTTTCCTTTGCAGGCATTCTTGCTTGCACAGAAGTGGTGAAACCACACGGGCCGGGCCGGGCCGGGCCAGGCCGCCGTAGTCCCCTGGCAGCTTTCACTTTCCCTCATTCAGAAATTCCCCCACATTAATCATTTGGAAATAGCAAGCTTAGCCTGGCAAATTCTGTGCAGATTTACTCAGAAATAATCCAGTGGAGCTCACTGGAGCTTGGTTCTCTGAGTGACTGCACATGGGACCAGGCCGTGGGTTTCTGTGCCCACATCCTGAGCAAGGACTGTGCCCCAAAACATGCAGGTGTGTATCCCTCCAAGGGTCTGGATGACTTTAGGGTGGTGGTTTCCAGACTGTATCTTGGGGGAAATGCTACGGATCTTCGGAAGACGGTTCTGGGATGCTTGCACAAGATGCCCAGCTAGAAGGCAGCTGGTGCACCAGTGTTGGCTCTTCCCCACAAGGTGTTGTCCCGTTTGAGGTTCCAGTTCTCCAGAGGAAATGGAGGTGGCCAACAGCCTTGGCTAGTGACCTTTGTGAATGCAGCATGTGGGGCAAAGCTCAGAGGGAAGGAGAGAGGAAGTCTCTGTGTCTATCCTTCAGGGAGGCAATTACACTGATGACGGAAGAAGCCCATGGCTCAGCAGGAGAACGCATGTTCGCCTGCCAAAGGTCTCAGGTCGATCTTGGATATCTCCAGGAACAGCTGGAAAAACGCCTGGCCAAAACCCTGGAGAGCCACTGCTGCTGGTCAGCGTTGGCGATCCTGGCTTGGTATACAGCTTCCTATGGGTTTCCGGGCCAGATATCATGGAGGGACAGGCTGCAGCTCTGCCTCCAGGGGGACTCAGGTTCTGATCCCAGGTAGGGCTGCAGAAACGCCTGCGTAAAAGCCTGGAGGGAGAGCTGTCACTGCCCATCCACGCTGGCAACACTGGCCTCAATGGACAACAGACCCAACTCCTTTAAGTCAGCTTCCGATGTTCCTAACCCCCGCCCTCCCGTTCCTCCTCCCATTTGTCCACGCTGCCAGGGGCCTAACAACTTTCGGAGCCTCATGGATCCCTCACCCCGGACCGAGAGGGGCCAGTAGGGCAGATTCCCAAGTAGCTAAGCGGGGCTTCCTCAGAAGGCAGGGGGCTCCCTGCAAGCTGAAGCGCTGGAAAGCTACTTGGGCACCCTTCCCCAGCCCAGGCCCCTGCAGACACTTCGCTCTACAGCACCCATCAGGCTAACTAGCCATGGCCAGAAATCAGGATGATTGTTGTGGCAGTCGGCAAGATCCAGAGGGCATGTGACTGGGAGGCTGGGCTGCATCTGCAGACTCTTTGGCGGGCACAGCATGTGCGTGACTGACTTGCAGGCTGCCGATCTGTAACTTGGCACCGCAAAAGCTGTCTTTGCATTAACGCAGCAAGAGTGTGCTCAGGAACCAAAGAGAACATTTCCAGCCATGGTGCGAGACAGTGTGACGACTGGGCAGCGATCCAGACTCCTCTCCACCGTGCCCTTGGCCCTAATGCCATGCATCTTCACAACAACCCTGTGAGGTAGGATAGCGCATGAAAAAGTGCCTCGCTAGAAAGCCCCCCCCCCGGGGGTTAATGGGGTTTGGAACCCATCTAAGCCTTAAGGAACGGGCACTTGCTCTTAGCTTACGGGGTTGCTCCAGAGGACAAGATGGGGCGGGGGGCTATGCTTGCCGCCCCCGTCCCGATCTTCCAGGCAGGAGGAGACCCACGGGGCGCGCCGGGCACACGGCGAGGCGGCGGCGCGCAGGGGGGAGCGTCGCAGCCCGGCGCGGCCGCGCTTCCTTGCACCATGGCGCAGACACGTACCAGAGAAGGGGAGGGAGGGGACGGGGGGAAGGGGAGGGAGGGGCGCCGGCCCAGGGCCCCTCCCGGCCTGGCCGCTCCTCGCAGCGCCGAAGGGCAGTTCCTCTTCTCTCGCAGGGTCAGGGTGGATCCCTCCCGATCCTCTTTCCGCCCGGTCTCTCGAATCCACCATAAAAGGAAAAGCAGCGCGCAGGTAGCGCCTGCCAAACTTAGTCATTGGCCGTGGCGGCGAGCGGCGCTCTAGCTCGCTCCCTGCGCGCCGGTTTCCTCCGCACTGCCCGCTTGCCAGCGAGAGGGCGCGGCCGCGCAGGGCTCCTCCTCGCCGGCCGGCCGGCCGGGGTGCTTCCCGGCGGGGCCGCGCCGGACAGAGCCGGCCGCGGAGCCGGGGCCCTGGGTGCAGGCGCTCTGTGGCGCGCCCGGCGCCCCTGGATGGGCCGGCTTTCGGCCCTCGGGGGCGCCTCCTCCTCTGCCCCCGGCCGAGGCTTTTCCTGGCATCAGAAGCCCTGCTCTGCCCCATCCATTCCGCCCTCCTTGCAAGCGGCGGGGTCCTGGAACACGTCCTTCCGCCCATCCGCCGCAGCCCTGGCCCTGGCCCTGGCCCTGGCCCTGGAGAGCGCGTGGCTTCTATAAACCACTGTTTTTAATTGTGCCTCTGTTTTCGCTTCCTGCTGTCGGCCACGCTTGAGCCTGCTTAGATCTGGAGTGATATACAACCAGTCTAAATAAATCAATGCATAAGTATGCAAACGGGGGCATTTTTTGCCTCTGGGGGCCTTGGCCGAAGTCTCTTCGGCGCTGCTGCTGGGGCAGACCCTGTCGCCAAGTTGTGCACCACGAAGGACCCTGCAAAGAGGCTGCGGGCTCCTTCAGCCAGACTGAATGCCAGTCGTCCTGGACCGGGGGGGGGGGCGGGGGGGTGCTCTGAGCACCCCTGCACACAGCAGCCCTCGGAGGCCTTGCAGCTATTTCGCTAGTCGCCCTGCTAGCTTGATTTCTATCAGGACTCCCCTGCGCTTTTAGCAGCTGTCTGACAGCACACCGGGAGAAGTTCCTTCTACTGCTGTTCTTGCATACCGGGGCAAAGCTACACCTGTTGAAGGGCTGCCTGCCTCACAGAGGAGTCCTACCAGATCAAACATCTGCAGCAAGATGCAGAGCAGCCTTGCTTCAAAATGCCCGTCTGTCCTAGCATGAAATAGAAAGTTATTTTCTTTCTTTCTTTTTTAAAGAAGACGAGGGAGTCTAGGCAACAATCTTCTCCCAGTCTTGCACCCTGTAGATGCATTGGACTATAGCTCCCATCATCCCCTGCCCTCCATTCTGGTCTGAGGATAATGGGAGTTGTAATCCAGCTCATCTAGAAACTCAAGCTGCTTTCTGCCCCTTCCCCTGGCCAGAGCCCCTCTGCCTGACCACTGATCCTTTGGTGGTTCCCCGTCTGAGAAGGCTGGAATGCCTCCCTTAGGCTGAGCCTAGAGCAGCTCTAAGCTGGATCCACCTGCGGACATGATCTCCCCCCGCCTACATTTCTGCTCTGTTCCTTTTGCTCCTTCCTCTGGTCCTTTTTGTCCTCAGCCCAACTCACCTTTGGAATGGATCCCCTGAGAGCTTCTCTGAAATGCAGTTCGGCCCTTGGGCCAAAGCAGGTTGAACACCCCTGGGATGGAGACGTTAACTCAGGGTCACGAGACATGGGGCCAAATCCCTGCTCAGCCACCGAGTTCTTTGGCTCTCCTCGTTTGCATGCACAGCAGCCCTGTGAGGTCGCCAGGCTGCAGCTCACAGGCTGGGCCAAATCCTCTAGTGAGTTTGACGGCAGAGCATGGGCCCACGCCAGGCCTCTCCAGCCCAGGCCCAAGCCCAGTGCCCTAACCACTAGGCCACGCTGGCTCTCTTTAAAGCATTTTTTAAAAATAGCATTTCTGACAAGGTGTGGGAAAAACCGTGAGCGAAAGTGGCTAAGACCTTACAGAGTTCTCTGCCAAGGTCGCGCAGCCGGCGCTGGAGGCATGTGTTGGGGGGGAGACGGCAGCCGCCAGCCTCCTGCTGAGCTTTCTATCACCTTATCTGGATCCTTGAACGGCTCAGTGCTGCTCTGCTCAGCTGACAGGCAAATGCCCTGTCCCGTATTCTAGAAATTGGCGTCGGCCCAGGCCAGCGAAGCTGCTGCGCCCTCCTCCCCCCAGTTCCACTTGGATTCACAGAGTGCATGCATTAGGTAACCGTGATTCACGCCGACGGCTCCACAAAGGTATCTCGGCCTCCCCCAGGCTCTGATGCAATACTTTGGGATAACCCAACACGTCTTCCTGGGCGAATGCCACGCCGTGCCTGACACCCAGGAAGCCTGGCAACAGGAGTGCCACTGACGGGCGCGTGGCTTGGACCGACTCACCGGAGTGAATCACGAAGCTTTTCCTTTTCCGCTTTTCCTCTGGACTGACTAGAACTGGCACTAGAACCCAGCACTCCCATGGCCCAATCCGGCCTTCTCACCACCCTGGCCTTTACTCTGGGCTGCAGCCCGAGCTATTAAAGGGCTGTGCTCAGCGCTGACCTGCCTCGGGGAGCTTGCGTTCAGCTGGAGAGTTCCGGATACGGCCTGGCATGGATTCGCTGCCCCATCCACACGGTAGATCCAAGCTTCCACTGCCAATAACTTGTCAATCAACAGAACAGGGTAAAGCCAGCCAGCCCATGTGTCTTTGCAGCAGAAGTTTGGGATCGAACCCCACCTGCGTTACAAACCCGTTTTCCGATATTGAGGGCAGAATGGCTCTGTCTTGCCTGTTCCCATTTTTTGGCTGCTTTGCAGAGAAGTGCTGAGCACCATTCCTAGAAGGAGACCAGTGCCAAGTTTATTCTCCAGGACTGTGTCTTCCTCCACCTGGATTAGATCACAAGGAGGATCCCACCATCTTCGGGGCAATTAAAGCTTTGGACAAGGAAACCAAGGCAGGGTGAGAAAGCACAGATCCCGGGCTCCCTGATTCCTCACAGCCGGCACCACAGACGCCCCTTCGGGGCAGCAAAGCATTCTCCTGCAAGAGCATCCGAGCGGCTTCTGCAGTCTTCCACTGGCCCACAGGGTGGCCAGGAGCCCTAATGCAGAGGACCGTCTTCTAGTGAAAGGACTATTAAAGCTCAGTCCTCTTTTTGAAGGGGTCTTTTATATTTATTCACTTATTCCATGTCCCACCTTTTTTCCTTGAGGGAACTCAAGGGAGTTTACATAAATCTCCTGCTCTCGCTCCTATCCTCGCAACAACAACCCTGTGAGGTAGGTTCAGCTGAGAGTGACTGGCTCTAAGTCACTGGCTCTAAGTCACCCAGAGAGTGCTGGGAACTGTAGGTCCTTTTTCTGTCTAAACATGCCGAGGACTGCCCCTTTAGAGGGTGCAATGCCATCGACTTAGTGTTCATATCCATGCACTCTGTATGTGCACTCAGAACCCTTGGCTACAGGACCTTTGGGAGGAAGGCAAATCCCAGAGAATAACAATCACTCCAGAAAGTCACCCTAACACAGTCACAGCAGGGCATCCCCCAAAGGCCAAAACAGGACGGGGTGATGGCAGGAGTGGTGATTTCCCAAGCGATCCAAACAGGAAGCACAATTTCTTTGGCAAACGGAAGCCACCCGGGAATGCCTCTGCCGTCAGTTTTTTCACTCTCTGTCTGCCGTCCTGCGCTTTCGAAGGAAGCGTGGGATACGGTGCAGAGGGGCTGCCGGGAAGAAGAGGCACGTATTTTCATGAGATATTTTGCACGTCGTCCGACCAGACCGTGTATCTCCGGGAACGGCAGCTTCCCGTCATGGCACGAGTGTCGGGAGACGCATGTGGCCACAGGCCTGAGCTCGCGCAGTGGAAGCGGCTGCCTGAAGGACGCCATAAAAGGACGGCCATCCATCGCTTGGGGCCGGCCCACTCCTCCCCACAGCTGTAAAAACACGGCGCATGCAACTCAGCAGCTGCCGTGCACAAGGCAAAGCTCCCCCCCCCCGCCCCCCCGGCCGTGGGCCAGCCGGGCCTTCATGACACATAGCAACCGGCATGAGTCAGAAGCAAACCTAGCCGGACTGCTCTGCCAAGGCCTGGAGGGGAGGAAGGAAGCGAAAATAAACCAGGTCAAGTTTGGGTTCCTTGGCAACCCGGGGAATAAGCAACGGCGCCCCACCTTCTCAAGACGCACATGAGTCGCCACAAAGCGGGCGCTCTGCACACGCTCGCAGGCCTTGTCCCGCCCGGTCGACGGCGTGCCGTTCAGGAGGTGGGTTGGTGGAGGGGAACGCCGCTGCCTGCAGAGTTGGAATCGGCTGCGGAGGCAGCATTCCGGGTCCAGCCGCCGCGAGAGTGGGGACCTAGAACGGCCTGCTCCAGGTTTCTCGGGATGTCCAAGGGGGTGGTGTGCTGGAAACGGGATTTTGGGCCGGACAGGGTGGCCTGCAGGGGATTCCCGTCCCTGCCGGGGGTTCACAAGAGGCACCGACTCGCCCACAGGCTGGCAGTGTGATCCCTGAGCCCCAGGCACCTTTCGTGGCAGTCAGAAGCAGCGTTAGGGGGTTGCCCACCGGGGCTGCACCCCACGTCTTCCATTTGGAGGCCCAAGTCTCCAGGAGCCCCCCTGCCCTGCTGTGTACGGGAGCTTGCTAAAAGAAATGCCCAGAGGCTTTGCCCCATCTGACCCTGCTGGACGACAAACCAGCTTTTGGCCTGTATGGGCTTCACCAATGCCTTTTTTGGAAGAAAAAAGGTGCCGGAACTCATGATATTTACCTTTCACACATAGTCAATCACTGTACACACACCCACACACGTCAGTTGTGTAATGAAACATAATGGTCGCGGCCCGCAGTAAGCACTCAGCGCGCGGCCACACGACCAATCGCAAGCCGAGCAGCGGCATCACAACCAGGGCGGACGAAGCACGCACGCACGCATCGACGCACAAGCAGCCCGCAAGCACCGTTTCAATGATTTTGCCGCCGACCTGCTACGCTCGACAGGGCGATTCAAATCCACGTGGACCAAACATCAAATTTTCAAGTTACTTTTAAAACTTGGAAAATCTGTCAATAAAAGTGCCGGAACTCCGTTCCTGTGCGTTCTATGACAAAAAAAGCACTGGGCTTCACCTCCATGAATGGGCCTGCCTGAGATTTTTTCTGAAATGAAGATATTTTCCCCCCTCCTCTCTCTTGCCCATAATCCCCTTTTACAGATCCTTAGAAAACGGGGTCCTTTAAACACAGAACACAAGCATTTGAGATAAAATCTTCGCATATGCAAAATTTGTGGGAGGATCAGTCCTGTGGGGCTGATCTGCTGGGTACTGAGCCCCATCCTTTGCCCTGCTGCTCCCTCCCATCCTTCCTCCTCCTCCTCCTCCTCCTCCTCCTCCTCTAATTAAGACATTTTCTAACCAGCAACTTCAAAGCCAAGTGCAGCTGCCAAGCTCGCTTCTGTGACACACCTCAGACTGCCAAGTGCCTGGCCCGCACCACACCCTCTCCTCTTCGCATGGCAGCCCTTTCGTGGCCAAGCCCAGGACAGCGAGAGCCTCAGGACGCCAAATGAGCCCGTGGCCCACAAGCATTGCCCGCCCTGAATAACCGTCTCACTCAACAGCGATGCTTCCTGGCCTGGCCCATCAGCGAACATTTGACAGGTATCAAAATCCAACCTGTCAAATTCTTCCAAAGTCCCTGGTGACCCTTCCCAGTGAAATGAGGGACCTCATCCATGGCTTCTCAGCAGGATCCACAGGGGTTTGGGGGGGCTGATGTACCCAAAGTGTCCTCCAGATGCAGAACGCGGAGGCAGGCAAAATGTCGAGGGATCCTGTTGACGTGCATAATTCCTCTTTGAGAGATGAATGGATCTGTCAGAGTAGAAGGCTCCATTTTTAAGGTGAGGTTTTTCAGGGGCTGACATTTCCTGATTGGGCAGTAAGGGATACAGGTACATAGAGTCTATATGCCTACGCCCACAAAATTGTTCATCCCTTAGAAATCCCACCTTAAATAAGGAGGCTTCCATTTTGACAGATCTACTCATCTCTCAAAAAGCAATTACCGCCAGAAAAAACATTTTTCATGTTCCCAAGAGGCTAGCAGCTTGGGGACAAGTGCAAAACAGAGGGGGCACTTGGGTTACGTGGTCCCTGCCCCAAGCAAACCCAGAGCACCCAGTGGCTTACCTAAAGGTCATACAGGAGGCCAGTCGGCCTGCTTGCAAAGTGGCTAACAAGGAATGGTGGTTTATTAACCACGCCGTGGTGGCAGCTAGCTAGGCTGGCATATTTTCTCCCTCCAGGGTGGTGTCTCGTGTCGTCCAAATCCAACAAGGGCGACAGGTACCTTGTGAGCCTGTGAATCAGGCTAGTAATTTATTGGCAGGAGTGAGATGCAAACCGGAGACTTCCTCATCCCATGAGCCATCCAAGGCAGAGCGATCCCTTGATTTCCCAAGCTCCCCAGTGCCACACGCTGGGCCCTGGAAGAGATCTGAAAATACAAGAAGCCCCTCCCCACTTTCCCATGGCCCTCTCCAGGCAAAATCACGCTGGCCGCCTTTCTGGATTGAAGGAGTATGTTGGGATATTCCTGGACAGGCTCCGCCGGAATGAAGTGTTTTCCAGCCCAGAAAGTCTGACGGTTCCTTGCCCGCGGAAGGCCTGCCAAAAAAAGATCCGGCGGTGCTTCCGGAGCAGCTCTTTGCTGCCCCCTTTGCCAGCCATGGGAGACTTCAAATGGGATAAGGATTAACCCACAGCTAATGGGTATGAGGACAGGCAGCCAGGTGCTCCCCCTTGGGATTTGCTGAGAAAGACCGGACGCTTCGCCTGCCGTTGGCATCGCTTTGCCAGAGTCGACGTGCCGGCTGGCCCGCTGCTTTCCGTGGGCTCGTGCAAACGGGCACTTGGAATCTTGCATCCCCAAGAAAGACACTCCAGGAGAGAGAAGAGGCTCTTGCCAGCCGAGAGAAATTGCCCTCGGTGGTCCGCTGCTCCCCAGCGCCACCCTCAGCACTCGGCTTTTTCTCCCTCAGTTGTACTCCCACCCCCTCCACACACACACACACACACCCAGCATCTCCCCCTCGATATCTTTGCAGTCCAGCTCCCTAACCACTATGCCACAGTGGGGCCCAATTTCATCTCTGTCCTTCTCTGCACCCCCTTCCTTTCTGAATTTCCCCCAAAGGCTGAACCACTCTTGTGTTAAGAACAGTTGTGCATCCTTCTCAGTGAATATAAGGACTCATAAGGCATTGTGGTAAGAACATTGGACTTTGCAGATTTTGGGAAAGCCTGTGCAGATTGGGAAAGTTTCTAGTCCTCAGTGAGCATGGAGCTCACTGGACAGCTTTGGACCAGTCACACACTCTCAGCCTAACCTGCCTTGCAGGGCTGGTGTGCGGATAACATGGAGGAGAGAATTCTATAAGTTGCCTTGGGTTCCTTCAGGGAGAAAAGAATACACGTGCATTTGAGTTCTCCCTTTTGCTGCTGCAGTGAGAGGCAGCTGGCCCTTCCCCAGCTTATGCCACCGAGGCTGCAATGTGGTCACTTGCGGCCCGACTGCTCCTCCCCAGCTGCATCAGCTCAGCCGATCCGTCCAGCTCGCAGTCCCTTCTTCTGCTTAGGTCAGCCACCAGAGGTCCTGCCAAAGTCCTGCGACTTTCTGCCCCACCGGATATTGCAAGGAAAGAGAGATGAGGAAAGGCTTTCTTTTTTTCTTTCTTTTTTTTTTTTTCCGGAGGGGGCTCATTTTATTTATGGCTAGGAAGAGACATGGCGTCTCTGATCTTTGGCCAATTCCATTATCGCTTGACTGTGCTTGTCCCGGTTGCAGCAAATGTCAGTTTTGCACGGAAACAAGACGACTGGCGTATGCGTCCAAGATCCATAACTCATTGATTGCAGCCTCAGATGCATGCATCAAATGCCCATCCCAGTTGTTTGCTTTCCGCTCCCAAAAGTTCAAATGCTTCATCAAGCTTCAAGGCAAAATGCAGAGCTTTTAATAACGAGCTTTAAGTCAAAATATGCTGGCATTTGTGGTACTTTGGTCCTGCCCCGTGTTGGCTGCCGCTTCCCCACAATGCGACCCTCTTGGGACCGTCTCCAAAATTGAATTTGGCCCTTGGACCAAAGGGGTTTGGATAGACCTTCGCTAAAACCTGATACCAGTTCAAAGAAAAGGTATTTCTGTGGAGAGCTGCCTATTTGCTAGAGAATCTTCATAAGAACGTATTCCGGTGGTTTAGTCATTTACAGAAAAAGCACGAAAGAACACCGCGGCTCCGTGGAGAGACTCGCATTTACGCCGGTACGTGAAGTGGATCAGTCACTGCTTGAAGAGCAGAAAGCAGAGAGTAGGAATTCGTGGGCAGGTCTCCCCATGGAGGGATGCAGGGGGGTCCGACGGGAAGCAATTCACAGGCTGATGCGTTCCAACTTCTTCATCAATGACCCGGGATCTGGAAGGAGCAACACAGGGCCCACAATGGCTGAGGACTATTATTTCAGGTGGTTAAAGGGGGTTGTGAGAAGAGAGGGTGTCAAAATGGCAACTGTAGCTCAGCCTAAGTGAGTGCGCAGGGATGTAGGCTGAGGCCAAAAGTCCCAAACCGAAGCATCAGCTGATGGGACCTGAGCTGGTGGCAAGTCACCATGAAAGGTATCTTGGGGTCACGGTGGACAGCTCAAGGAAAAGGTCAGCCGGGGGCAAACGTCCTGTTAAGCACAATTAAGAAAGAAATTGAAAATAAAATGGCCAGGATCAGACTTCCCTTATACGAATTCATGGAGCAACCATATTTAGAAGCTGTGTCTAATTCCCAGCACCACACTTAAAAGGGGAATATGGAAGAGTTGGTGAAAACACGGAAATCAGCAAGAAAGTGATGCTTGGGGCAATGCCCAGTAGGAGAAGTTTTCAGCAACTGGGACTTTTTAGCTTAGAAAAAGACAGGTCAGGAGGACCATTTCAGAGGTATACAAAAATACATATGTTGTGGAGAAAGTGGGGAGGGAGTTATTTTCTCCCCCTCTCTCGATACTAAAACCCCATGGGGTTATCACGTGAAGCTGAAGGCCGGGAGATTCAAGATAGAGTCATCTGAGTGGGAAGGTGTAAACGGGAGTCCTGCAGCGGCAGAAGGAGGGACCCAATGGCCTTCAGGGCTCCTTCCAGCTCTACTCTTCTGTAATTCTATGAAAATCATAAACATCTTGGCACAGCGGTTAAACTATGGATTTGCTGCCACAAGAGGAAGAGAGGGCCACCCATGTGGACGGCTTTAAAGGGGGATTAGCCTGCTTCCTGGAGGGGAAGGCCATCGGCAGCTGCTCATTCTGGTGACTGCATGCTGCTCCTGCAGGACCAGCGACAGTCCCCCCTCGAACACCGGTTGCTGGGGAGCTGGGCAGAAAGGCACCGTCCCACCCCTGTCCTGCTTATGGACACGGGCAGTTTCACAGAAGACTGGATAAGATGGACCTTCGTCTGGTCCAGCAGGGCTTATGCTCCATGCTGGGGGCAACGTTGGCATCTGGAGAGCTTCTGCCTGAAGGAGACCAACCACCCAACGAGTGCCGCAGCCAGTTCCCTGCACTCTTCCAGCAGACGCCCCTGAGACGACCCCCAGCGAGACCTGGGGCGGCAACCCTGCCCACTCTTGCTCTCCAGAAACAGAGACTCAGCGCAGGTGCCTCCATGTGGCGGTCATGTTGTGTGGTTGCTCACAGACCTCCCCTCCATCGTTTCCCCAATTCCTTCTGAAAGCCCTTTTCTAGTCCAGCCCCTTCCCGGCTCAGGGTCTACCAGATGCATGGAGCACCGATTTCCATCATCGCCAGCCTTCATGGCCCACAACCACGCCCTTCAATGGCCACGGACCCCTAAGGACCAGCATGAGATGCTGGGCACAAAGGTGAGGCGAACTGCAGGTCCAGTTAATTTCCCCAGAACTACAGTTGCTTCGAAAGCTGAGCTCCGTGCACACGCCTTCGTGCGTGGAGGTTTCCATGCGGACTGCAGTCCTCTTTTCCAGACGCCCATTTTCGGCCTCTTCGCCATCCTGCGCTGCTGTTCCCGGTGGCTGCAGGCCCGTGTTTTGTTCAGAGGCAGCCGGAGAAGTGCAACCCGCGTGGAACAATGCTTAGGAATGCTGGTGAGATGCACTTGCAGCTGGGGGAGGTGAACGCTGGCCTGATCCAGCAGGGTGCTTCAGAAATCCTGCTCTCTCCCTCCTCGGTTTCCCCGCCCCTGCAGTGCACAGTTTCTCCATGGATGAATTTACTAAGACGGCTAGATGGCAGCATCGAGGTAGAAATGCACACCAAGCATCTTGACCCAGCCAGAAGCTTTGGCTTGATCCAAGTAGCACGCAAGAAGAGCTGTGCTGGATTGAATCAGGGGTCCACCTTGCCAGCACTCCTGCCAGCTGTCCATGAAGACCCACAAGTAGGACAGCGGTGCCCATGTTCCCCAGCAACCGGCATAGATTGCCTGATAGCATAAGACTAGCAGCCTTCTCAGCCATGGGTTTGTCCAGTCCTGGTTGAGCATGCCCAGACTGCCAGTGGCCGCAGCATCTTGCAGAACTGAATTGCCCCATTTAGTGCCGAACAAGGACTTCCTTATATCCCTCCTAAAACCGTTACGGGAGGCAGAGAGATCACCGAAATGGAGAAACGGCATTCCCTGCAAAAAGGAGACACCCTGTGTATAAAATCTCCTTGTGATGATTTATAGGTATTGCTGCAAAAATTTAGGAATCGCTCTTCCAATTTACATAGAAGGGGCACCACGACGCAAAAGCCGAAGCCTCGGGAAAATGCGGGGTTAGAAACCTCTTGCAGGGCGAGCCCCTCCTTTCTGTGCAAAAGATGTTGTCCATCACCCTGTGCTGCAAGGAGATTTTACTGTTTTACAAGAGTCACATTATCTCCTGCCGTGCTGGATGTTCTTGTTGCTTTTTTCTGTTCGGCACTTCCTCCTTTTCTTTCTTTTAGGATTTGAATTAGGACCACGCTGTTGCTGCTGCTGCTCATTTCATTTCTTTGCCACCCCATACTTGAAGTTCTCTTTTAGGATAAGGGGATGACCCTTAGCCCCTCCTGCACCATTTTCCAAACTGGGATTCCACCCCCCCCCCCAAAAAAAAAACCCCTGGAACAGGACCTAGAAGAAAAGCCTCAAGACTAGGAGGAGAGACTGGAAGAGTTGGACATGTTCAGCCTTGAGAAGAGAAGACTATAAGTACCTCAAAGGCTGCCACAAAAAGGAAGGCCAAGATCACCTCTTGCAGATGCCAGAGTGTAGGACACGGAAAAAGCAAGTCAAGTTGCGACCACCCAGATCCAGGCTGGGCATCAGGAAGAGCTTCCTCACTGTCAGGGCAATACGGCAGTGGGACCAGCTGCCTGGAGAGGTGGGGGGCTCTCCCACACCAGGGACACATTCAAGAAGAAACTGGACGGCCCTCTGAGTGGGATGGTGTAACGTGGTGTCTTGCAACAGCAGGGGGCTGGACTAGATAGCCTTCATGGCCCCTTCCAGCTCTACTAGTCTATGAGTCTAAGTGTGCCATTTTCCCCAACACAGGAAAACTAGCTGGAGGAAGGCATGTCACGAAACAGGGAGGTGGTGAGTTGCAGCCTTGGTGTTTCTTGCATCGCATTCTTTTCGAAGGAATCTCTGAGTGCTCCCGTTGGGGTGCTGTGACTACAGAGGATGCAGAATGTAAGAGATAATCGTGGTTAATCTCAAGGCTTTAAAGTCTTGCAAATGAAGTGATCATGGAGTGGTGGGGGGAGGGAGGGCAGGATGGAGTGCCCATCCCAGCAATGTCACCGGCACTTAGCCACGTAGGCGCCTGTGTCACTCCCAGAACCATCTGCCAGAAGGTCCCGCCGACTGGAAAAAGCATCTTCGGCCTCGGGAGAAGATGTAGATGCAGCCCCAGGGAGAAACAGTGCCTTCAGAGTGCTACGGAAGAGTCACTTCCCCTTAACGGAAGCACTTCCTCACAGGAAAATGCCCGGATCCGTCTGTTCTCCCAGCCTGTTCCTGTTTTGCACATTTGGCCTCGCAGATGAGGCTCAGATGTGGCAGGGAAGGATTGCTGGCCCAGGTGCCTCTGGATCTCTTGTACCAAACTGTCTGTAATCCTGGGACTTCCAGGGTAAAACAGAGGTTTGCTCTGACTGGTAGCAGTCCTCTGGGAATTCAGTCTTCCCTGGCTCTGCTTCGAAAGGGTGGACTTGAACCAGGGATGTTTTGCATGAGATTCATGGTTTAAGAGCTGCAAGAAAAAAAATCACCGTTCTATTTCAATGATCAGAAGTTCAAACTAAACCTCACCAGCTACTGCCGGTATATTGGAAAAGTTACCTACTGCAGTCAGAGAACACGCTAACACGAACCCAAATGCTGAGTATGGGTTG
Organism: Varanus komodoensis; assembly: GCF_004798865.1. Taxonomy (NCBI): domain Eukaryota; kingdom Metazoa; phylum Chordata; class Lepidosauria; order Squamata; family Varanidae; genus Varanus; species Varanus komodoensis. The sequence goes on from NW_025335684.1 coordinate 5,259,583, forward strand.
AGCGTGAGATGCTGGTCAAATATGGGTTATCTGAAACCAGCAGTGCTAACAAACCATGGTTTGTTAACCAGGAACAACTCAGGGAGAGAACCCATGATTTCTTAGAACCCAGAGTAGAGTTGGAAGGAGCCAAGAAGGCTTTGGGTCCAGGGCTAATGAGTCAAGGCACATGACATCAATGCCTGGCGCCGCGACTCCTCTCCGAGCATGCGCATGGCCCCTAGGTGCGCTGTTATCTGATGCTCGGCTGCTGGGGAGATGCCGGGGCGACTTGGCTTGCGTGCCAACAGAGAGGGCTCTGCGTGCCCGCTGTGGGACGTGTGCCGTAGGTTCGCCACCACTGACCCAGGCCCACTGATGGTGTGGTATCAATAAGCAACACAGTACATAGCAAAACATAACCTCTGCCTTTTAGGGGAACATCATCTCCATCAAGCGTAGAATTGTTAGCAAGAACCAGACTTCTCAACATTCCAGATTTAAGTTGCACCTGGAATGTATACCCGCCTTTTGGTAGGAATGTTGAAACAATCTGCTGCTGGTGAGTTTTGATTTCCACGAAGAGACCGCAGAGTCCACAGTGGGTTGGCTCTTCCCAAGCTGCATTGGCTTCACCCAACTATGGCCATTTTTAAACTTCTGGGAGGACACAAGCAGATTTGCACTTGTGCTTCGGCGCATTTGCACAGGGGGAATGAAATTCACACCCATTAAAAAAAAACTTTTCTGTCAATGAGCAGACAGCAGGACCAAACCCATTCTGACAAGCCACAGAATGGGCTGAAGAAGATCCATGCATCTCTAGATCTTGGTGAACTTTTGCTGGGATCGGAGAGGGGTACTTTCCCCTGGAATATAACAAGCGCACCATTTCCGCACTGAGTCTCTGAGGCAGCAGCCCCAGTGCAGAGGGGGCCTCTTGAGTTGGTTTTGGGTTTCACTACCTCCCCTACATTCCTCCCATCTCTTGAGGCGCACCCCCTCCTCCTCCAGTCTCTGGCAGCTGTGCTTAACTACACATCTCAGTGCGAATTTTTCTCTCCAATTGTCCTTGCTTTCTTTCGTATCCCTGGTAAGCCATTGTCCCACTTGCCGGATGTGAAAACTTTCAGGGGGAACTTCCAGAGCTGCCTTCCCCCAACCGACACCCTTTACATGTGCTGTACTGCAAGTTCTAGCATCCCCAGCCAGAGTTAAATTTCCAGAAGAAAAAATTTGTCTCTGTAGTGCATATTCGTGCCCCCAAAGAAGCAGCAGGGTGCTCTCACTCACAAAAGGATACATGCATGCAGAAAAGGTGCATCCCTCTTTAACAATGCTTTTAATTACTTACATTAAATGACATTTCTAATTGACCCAACGGGGCAGAATAAGATCACTGAATAAGATCATGGTTGAATTGACCTATCCTACTGAACAGAGAAAATATGTACCTCAGAATGCTTGTTTGGAAAAGCATTGTTTTCAGTAAGTGTTGAAATTCCAGAATGCTTACCGGGCATCCACTTTATAGCAGGAGTCCAGAGAATGGGTGCTGAGACACTCAAGGCACAATCCTGTGCAGATTTAGAGAAAAAAGATCCCGTAATCGCCATATGGCCATTTATTGAAGGGCAGCGATGAGTTGCAGGTCATGCTGCGATTTAAGCATGCATCGGACTGTGACCTAAATGCTCCATTCGGCACGATTGTGGATAGCGGAAAAGCATCTTCCGAAGGGTACGGGAATGGAACATATTGCTGATTTTAACAGCAACATGTTGCTCAGTTGGCATATGCCAATTGACCCAAATAGATGCCAGTGTGGAGCACCTGGCTGCAACTGAAATAAAAACGCAATACATGGATCCACGTGGTGGGATAGACTAATGGGTAAGGTGATGCTAAGGGGACCTTCATGATGTGTCGTGGTCCAGGTGTCTTGAACAGCAGATTTGCTCCTTCAAGGCTTCTGCTTCTCTCCCTTCTTGGGCTTAGCATTAAACCAGAGTTGGACCCCACAGTCCTTCCAACGAAGGGCTGTCTTCAGAAAGGGTCACAGAGGTGAGGTTTGGGGGTGGCCCACTAAATCAGTCCGGGTACTTCAGTTGGTGCAGAACAGAGCTGCCAGGCTGCTGACGGGGACTGGGCGTTGTTCTCATATAACCCCAGTCCTCCGTCAGCTTCACTGGCTCCCGATTGAAGTCCGGGCCCAATTCAAGGTGCTGGTTATGACCTATAAAGCCCTCAATGGCTTGGGACCTGGTTACCTGAAGGAGCGCTTGCATCCATATCTGCCCTCCGGCCCCTTGAGATCGGCAACGGATGCCCTTCTCCGGGAACCCTCCATGAAGGAAATTAGGAGGGTGAGTACCCGAGGAGGGCTTTCTCTGCAGTGGCGCCCAATCTATGGAACACTCTCCCCAGAGAGGTCCGCCTGGCGCCATCGCTATTTGCTTTTTGGCGCCAGACCAAGACCTTTTTATTTAAAACTGACTTTAATTGTTAACTTATGGTATTTATAGGATCTTAAAGTTTTAAGCCGAGATGCTACCGGGCTCTTTAATCTCTAATTGTATTAATTGTTATTTATATGTTTTAATTATGCTGTGAGCCACCCCGAGGCTTTGTTGTGATGGGGGCAGCATAGAAATATTTTAAATAAATAAATAGATCTTTCGTTTGCAGCCCCGAATCTCCAGCAGGCCACTTGCCCCGCCTGGGAAGATTGGGAGGGGAGTAAAGGGGAAGACCACAGCACAGGACCCGCATATGCTCTACAGAGACGATAATTTTCTCCTGGAAATTTAAGTCTGGGTGCTGAACTTGCAGTGCAACTCAGCGAGAGGGTTCGGGTGAGGGAAGGCAGGCCAGCTTGCAGGGTGGTCCCTTTACCCTCTTCCTCTTCCCTGCCACCAAAATGCTCCATCCACAAGGCCATTCCTGAACTCAGAGAGCAGCTCCCGTCCTCCTTCCCTTTCTAGTTGTGAGGTTTAGTGCTCCAGATCCTTCCTGCTCGATTGAAGCACTGCCTCCAGCCTCCAACTGGGGAATCCAAAATATGCCATGGCCCCTCGCGGATGCTGTCTATGGGCCATAGCTTGGCTCCTTCTACCAAAATACCATCACTTCTTTAGGCCAAGCCTGGAATGTGAGAGCCAGAGTGGAGCAGTGGCTGGAGAGCTGCTCTGTGGCTTTGCAGATCTGCGTTCCAGTCCCCGCCCAGCCACGAAGCTCCCTCAGTGACTTCAGCCTGACCTACTTTGCAGGGTTGTTGTGAAACTGAAATGGCAAGCAGGAGGCGTATCCTATAGGTGGCTTTGGATTCCTTGGAGGAAAGATGTAATTCATAAACGTAGCACATCCACGAATGTTATGTTTCCGTCCTCTTTCTGTGCCTCTATAGCGGGCAGGGGCTGTTTCGGGGTGCTGGTCAGTTTGTCCTGGCAAAACTGCAAAACATTTCACAGGCTTATGAGCAAATACCAAGGGACCTTAATAGCCTGAAATTCCTACGGGGAGATCAAGTTCAAGTCACTTCAGGACAACACGCATTCATATCTGCCCATAAAAGCCTTTTGTTGAGGTCATCTGGGCTGCACTTTCCCTCTATCCTGGCGGTTTTATTGCTGAAAATCCTTCCCTTGTACAGATCCCGTGAAGGAAGCTGCTGCAATCCAGCTGCATCTACTGAAAAGCAAGTCGCGTTGCCTGCAATGAGACTTACTCCTAAGTAGGCATGCATATCAAATTGCATGAGTGTGTATAGAAGGTCGAAGCTTGGGCACCCATTAAACACAAGGGTTCAGCTGGAGAGCCGCACCGCGGGGGATCTCGGGATGGCCAAGCATGCGGACTGGCACCCTTCGAACTCAGTGCCCCTGCGGGATAAGAGGGTCTTTCAGCATGTGCGGAAAACCTGTTGCCTTGCTGGCCGCCCACACTGAGACCCACAGTATGTGCCAGTAAAGGTTCTTAGAGCAGGTACACAGCCGAGACAGGTGAGCTCCTTTGGATAGCAACTGATTTGCCTTCTGGGGGGCATCCGTGGGGCAGGATGCTGGCCGTCAAAGGCGCAGAAGCTCCTTCAGGCAAAGAGCCCCGCTCCATTGCCGAGAAGCTTTGGGAGAGGATGCTGAATCCGAAAAGGAGCTGGACGCTCTGACGGCCACTGCAACCCTGAGAGAACATCTCAGCCTGGAGGACGCAATGAGTGATGTGCAAACACGGGAAACCACTGAACAAAGAGCTAAGAAACTCGCAAACGGTTCCCCAGCCCTGTGCCCTTCTGATGTGCTGGACTACAACTCCCATAATCTGCAGCCAGCAGTTGATTTACTGGGAAGAGGAACCAGCAGGGAAAGTCAGGTCAGATGCTGCTGTGGGACAAAGGCCTCTTGGCAAGCTTGGAAGGAGGGAAAGAGAAAACCAGCCAGAGCAGCAACTAAATGTTGCAGCATGACTGCTCCATTTCCCCTCCATTCCCAGTTTTCCATTCTTCCAGCCCAACATTGAGTCAGCAGGTCATGCCCACAGAGCAGGCTCCTTCCTCTTTGTTTGGAAGAGTTCCCCTCCCTGGAAGTTTTCCATCTCAGGATTTGTGAGATCTGCTAGCGCTTTTCCAAAGTCCGAATCCCCCTACAAGCCTGCAGATGCTTCCCTCCTGTAAGAGGGCGGTCCCTGTGGGGCTACAGAAGCAACAGCACCCACGCCAGAAGAGTGGCTGGGACAGAATGACGGTGCCTCGGAACGGGGATGGGTTCCAGAGAGCTCCTTCCTCAAATGCACCCTCCTGCTTGGCTGGCAGGCCCCTGAAGGGGCAGGCCCAAGGCAACAGAGCCCATGTGTCACTCATCCAGCCAGGAGAAGAAGACCTGGACCAGTGGCCACTTTCCACAGGAGAAGACAAAAGAGCTTCCAGCTGGAACTGGAGATAAGGGAAGCCACTTCCGGTGAAGATGGAGCAGGCTGAATTGCCACAGTGGGGTGAACGGCAGGGGGAGAAGGCGCCTCAAGCAGCCTTGAGTTGGGATGGGGGCGCTCCCGTCCCGTTCTTCACAGACGCTGCTCTCAGGTCATTCCAGATGTGGCCTGATGGACAGCCGCAAGAGCCATCCAGGTGGGATACTTCTAGATGACCATCCGGGCCGGGTCCTACCATTAGGCAGAGCAAGGGGACTATCTCAGGCTGGAGAGGCCCTGAGAGGGCAGCGAGAAGACAGCTCCTCAGTCCTGCAGGCCCTGCCCCGATCTTGATCTCACTTCTCTCAGAGTCTTAAATTATTGTTGCTTTTAGCAGGAGGCGGCCATGCTGAGAAAGTAGGTACTGGCCTCCAGGACCACCTGTGGTGAGTGATCCTGCAGCTCTTCTGGTAGACTCACCTGTTTGCCTGCTGGGGAAATGAGTGCGTTGGGAACAGCCAGACCCTCCATGGTGGCCATTTTGTGAGAGGGCCCACGAGACTCTCTCCGAATTCCGACGGTTGGGAGCGAGGCGGAGAAGCTGGTGCGCGGGAAGGGAAGCAGCTTCATGCCTGATCAGGCCATCTCTGGGCCGGCCCCGCTCCAACGGAGATTTGACAAGGACGGCACCGTAACCAGTCCTGCCAAAGGCCCATGGCTCTGAGCGCAACGGCATCTGGCAAAGGACATGCTGGCCTCCTCCCTCAGGATGTCTTCACCAATCCATCGGTATAGATATTCAATACGTGCATGGGGGAAATGCCCTCCAGGTGCGCTGGGCTGAAACTCCCATCAACCCCTGCTTGCATGACCACTGTGGTCATGGGAGCTTGCCGTCCAGCTCACCTGGAGCGCTTGCTCCTTGGGGCAGTGGCCCGATGTCCTCTTGAGAGCCATGCGCACGATGGAAGGGGAGGCGGGGGAAGCGGGCCGTGCAGGCGGGCGCAAAGGGCTCTGCCCCGTGGGACTTACAGGCCATTCCAGCCCTGTGACCTCCAGATGCCTGCGAGAACTGGTGCTCTCTTCCTACTCATCCACACTCCTGCTCCTCGTGCTGTAAAAGAAGCTCGCTCTGTTCCTGCAGCTTGCATAGCCGCCCCAGATGAATGGTCCTTTTGTTTTCGGGAAGCACTCGGCACAGCCTTCCCGTCCGCTTGCTGCTCAACAGCCCAGCCGGGAACAAACAAACGAGCATCTTTCCTGCCTCACAGTCCCTCTGCAGGAGAAACTCATCTCTCTCCTGCCTCTGGTTCTACAAAACCCACAACAATCTCATACAGGCCCCCACCTGCCCAGCATGACTACAGCCCTCCCTGGATGGGACAATGGCTTTGGATATTAAAGGGTATGAGTGTCCACCCCCTGCAGGTGGGGCTTGGTTCTCGGGCGGTTACCTCCCCACGGCTTACCATGGGGCTGCAGGCGAGGGGCCACTTGGTCTGGCCTCCTATTCACAAAGGGCCTCAAATTTCAGTGGGGTGAAGCAGAACAAGAGGGATTGTTGTTTAACAATGGGAAACCCGCCTTCCTTCGGGTGGTCTGGCAATGCTTAACGCTGAACATAAACAGTGAAATTGAGAGAAAAGGACATTTTTCTGAGCTGATTGGAGAGTCTGCACAGGAATAAAATCCAGTAAAACACATGCTAAACCAAAAGGAAACCTATTACAAATGACTGCATGGTATATTTCTGTGTTCGATGTGTTGATTTGTTCGATGTGAACCTTTGCAGGAGGAGGATATTTGTAACCCTATTGGAGCATTTCTTCTTTGTTAGGATCCTGGGGAGCCCTCAAAAAGTGGAAGGAAGCTGGGTTTCCCTCGATCTTGGAGGAAGCTTTACCTGCCTTCCAAGCACGCCCCAATTTGGCCTCGTAGGTTTTTAACCTAGGGCATTATTCAGAATAAAGCAATAGCTTTGCTAAGATTTGCTTCTGTTCCCTGCCCCCAAACTCAGAGACACATTCAAGTAACTCCTGAATTTTATATTTTCACACAGAGACAACTGGATCAAATCTCTTTCACACACACACACACACACACACACCCTTCTCTGATGGTTCTTCCAATTCACAACACCTCCCTTAGTTTGCAGGCAACATATAATTTGTATTTCCCCAACAAAGGGGTGCATCCGGCCAGGTTTTCCAGCAAATTTGCCTGATCTCACACAGTCCGTTTGGCTCATCAAAGCACAGTGTTCCCAGGCCAGCATGGAAGTCACCTCATCCCACCCCCTGCTCTCTTGCAGGCCCTGCATCCCTGACCAGTGCAGCCAAAATACGTCTCCGACAGACGGCCCACAGCCCCTGCTTAAACACCTCCGGCAAAGGGAAAACCGCCATCCTCAAGGTGGAGTCTTCCACTGCAGAAGAGGCCCCACCGCTGGGACATTTCTCCTGGTGGCTAGCCAAAATCTGCTCAGTTTCTAGCATCAGTTCTAGCCCAGCCTTCTAGAGTGACAAAGAAGACCCTGGCTGTCTTTTTCAGGACAATCCTTTGCATCTTTCAGAAGGATGCTGGTCCAAAGGCCTATGACTGGAGGCTAAGAGCTTTAAGCCAAAAGATGCCAGCGCGTTGGGCATCGGGGTCCTGAGCCCCTCCTTCTGGCCCTGCCCCACACTGGCATGAAGGCTGGGAGAAGCTCTTCCAAAACATTCCCTGTGGCAGCAGGAAAGCGCTGGCCATGTGTGGATGCGGGACAAGACCAATTCAGTTTTTCGGCTTCCTTGCTTGGGTGGTGGGGTGGAGGGAGAGGTTGGTGGATTCAGCACTGACAAATTGGAGAATTCAGCCGAGTCCCTGCCCTTTCGTGCACAGTCTGACTTTCTCCCATGTATAGGGGATTGTATACCTTCAGAATGCATGCATTCAGCTTATGTCTGTTTCATAGCAGTAGCCTTTACAGCTCTTGTGGGACCATAAGCCATAGGACTAGCTGCAGGACCCTATAGCCTTCAAATCATATGAACCCACTGGGTCAGAAAGCGAGAGGAGAGGAGAGGAGAGGAGAGGAGGGGAGAGAGGCTACTGCTAGAGGAAGAAGGAAGGAAGGA
>NW_025335684.1:5267679-5338251 GCF_004798865.1 Varanus komodoensis
GAAGGAAGGAAGGAAGGAAGGAAGGAAGGAAGGAAGGAAGGAAGGAGAAACACACCAGAGAGGAAGCCAGAAGCTCCAAAAGAGTTCAGTGGGATGAATTGCATCCAGTGGCTACAGAATAACGACTGCTTCTTGATGGAGAGAGGACAGAAAAGCAGAGAGGAGAGCTGGAACAGAGTACTCAGAAAAGGGGCATGGCTGGCTGGCTGGCTGGCTGGCACCTTGAACAGGAGGTCTCCACACAGCCAAATTCTGTTGCAGGTCCCCCGATTCACTGACTAGTAGAGACACCCCTTCTTACCATACGAGCCTGGAAGAAGGTCACGGGTATTTGGATTCTGAACTCTCACTGCTTTGCCTGGACTTGTAAAGATACACACACAAGAAAAAAACACCTCCCTTGCTACAGGGCTGCCCAAAACATTTTGTTGCCCCAAGGCCAAGAAGCAAGCAACAGAAGCCCTCGCATGAGTCACAGACTAGCGTGGGCCAAGCCGGCCCCACCTTTTTGGCACCCCGAGCAGAGCTGCCCACAACCACCTCCGGCAGTAAAAATGCAGCAAGCTGTCAAAGAGAAGCCGCCAGCCAAGAAGTCACCCGCGCCCTCTCTTTGGCAACTGGCAGGACTGCTTGAGAGATCGACCTGGGAGCTCTCAGGCACCCAGGCTGCCTTTCAGGCTCAGCTTTCCCAGCTGTAATATGGGGACAGCGGCGCCAACCTGTTTCCAACCAAATTCTGATAATTATGCCCACACATGTATAGCAGGATAGACTGATTTTATGTAAATGTGCATCCCGGTTTTTAGGGGATGCTGTTCCTGTTTTGACCATTCCTAAGTGGCCATGCCAGGCTGGGAAGGGCCTTGGCAACACATTCCCCTCCTGCTAAATTCTCCATGATGCCCCGGAGTGAAGCTGCAGCAGGGGCATTTTGGGAAAATTAAAATGGCGGCTCCTACTACAGGAATATTTTTGCCCAAAGAAGAGGCCAGGGAAAGACATCATGGGGAGTTTCCTGGCACACCCGCTGTGAGACATGCGTCTTCAAGCGCGCACGCAAACACCCCCTCCCCCCAAGAGGCATCAACTTCTGGGAAGGGGATTGAAATGACCTGGAAGAGTCTCTGACCTAGAAACACGCAGGAACTTTTCTGAAAATGCACCCAGTGAAACCTCCCCCACCCACAGCGAGACAATGACTTACTCTGGACAGATAAGAGGACACTAACTTAGACCTTGAACGGATGCCTGACCTGATTAGCGGCTGGCAGCATGCACATTTGCACGGGGGTGGGCCGTGCGCCGTGCAAGGGCGCTCGTGTTCGTCCAGCAAAGCTCCCAGATTCCAGGCTGGGCCTCCAGAAAGCCCAAGACCTCACGGGGCAACTGATCCCAACACCTCTCTTTGGTGACTGCAGACCTCGTGGCCACAACATCGGGAGAAGCTGTTGCACTCCCAGAGTTGCTGTGTCTCAACGCCAACCCTGCTTTTTGTACGTAGCCTAGCCTTCCCCACATGGGTGCCCTCCCTTAGCCTTGGACTACAACTCCCAGCATTCCCCATCCAGCATGCCCTCTTGCTCTAGGAAGGCCGCTCTAAGGACGTGAAACTTTAATGCATCGGGCCCTAGTGAATCGTATTTTCCTGCACCTTAAACTTTTCGCTCCTCTTGGTGGAAGATGGCAGATTTGCAGGGCCGGTTTTCCCAACTGGCTGCCCCCCTCCGAGCTTTTGTGGGAAGTTGTGCATGAAGCACCTGCCCCCTGCCCCACTCACCCCCAGATGCTGGGTAAGAGAGACAGGCGGTGGGAGTCCTGTCGGCTTGACTTTCAGCATCCTCAGCCGTCTTGTAGGAGTCCTGAGGCATGTCTATGGGGCGGGGGCACCCCCTGCAACCAGCGAGGACATGGAGGTAGTTGTCAAATGGCCCAGCACCCTTGCCAAGTGCACCCTGGCATGGAATTCCCAGCTCGTGGAGCACGGCACACGTGCATTCAACAATCGCTCCGATATCAAAGCATACTTCCCGGCCTACATGGCTAACCTGTGGAACTCACTGCCACAAGAAAGGGGTGGCCGCCAGCTCAGAGGCCCTTCAAACAGGATTAGACAAATTCACGGATGAGGACTGGTCTGAGATAACAGCTATTAGTCCCCGCTCAGCCATGGAGCCAACTGGGGGACGTTGGGCCAGTCACAGACTCTCAGCCCATCCTACCTCACAGGGTTGTTGTTGTGGGGATAAGATGGAGGAGGAGAATGATGTAAGCTGCCTTGAGCTCTTTGTAGGAAGAAGGCAGGATATAAATTGATAGATAAATAAATGAATAAATAAAAGATGGCTGAATGGACCTCCACTGGTATGCCATATGTTGGAGAGGACTGCAAAGAGAGGAGGTCACTGGAGATGCCCCCAACTTAGTATCTCCCAGATGGATTGGACTACAGCTCCCAACATCCTCAGCCAGCCGGGCTGGGGACAGCAGGAGTTGTGGTCCGGCCCTTCAGAATGGCATGCGTTGAGGAGGCTGTTACAATTCAAGCCCTGCTTGGGGGCGTCTCGGAGCCTTTGGCTGGCCCTGTGGAACTTCGCGTGCTGAACTGCAGGGGCCTCCGCACTTCCCCCCAGGTGAAGTCAGCTGAGCTCAGGTGAAACTAACTTCTGAGTAAATATACCTGAAGTGACGCCATCAGCCTGGAATCTTCACTGCCTTTCTTCATTTCGCCCCCTGCCCTTGTTTGCGCTGGATCTCCGACCGGACTGTTTCTTGCTGTGTGCGATTTATTCGCCGCAGCCGCCCAGCAATGCAAGGGCCGGGGTTCTGCAGGCACGCGTCTGGGAGCTGCCCCGGCTGACTGCCCCCAACACCCCCATGGCGTTCCCCCCCACATATCCTTGGCGGCCAGCTGGTTTAAGGGGAGCAGGGCAGGACAGCAGCCACACGTGCCCCTGCCTCCTCGCTCTGCCCCGTGACAGGGGCGGCCCTGGGTGGCCGATTCCCATCCCTGTCGGGATGACGCCGCCAGCCCCCCGTCCTAGTGCGGTGTTCTCCACAGGTGTGGGGCTCCCAATCCCATCAGCTGCAGCCGACCCGGCCAATGCTCAGGCATGATGGGAGTTGTCGTCCTGAGTCCCTGGAGACCACAGGTGAAGTGTGGCAGCAACTGGTGCCTCAGCCCTCTCTCTGGGCCACCCCTCCCTGGCCCAGCATCCCTGACCAGGAACCAGGCTGTCTGGGGCTGATGGGATCCGACGCCCGAAACAGCCAGAGGGCTGCAGGCGGGGGAAGGAGGGTCTCCGCAGGAGGAGGGGAGATGCGCCTGTCGGCGTCCGCCTAGACAGCTCCCCAAACCGAAGACGCCTCCGGGGCTTTGCACGGCCCAGGAGCGCCCCCCGCCCCCCAGGCTTGCGGGTGAGGGGCGGCTTTTCTGCGGGGGGGGCGGCTTTTCTGCGGGGAGACCGCGAGGGAGGAAACAGCTCTCGCATTCTGGGAGGAAAACGGCCCCGCGGCTCGGGAGGACCCCCACCCCTCCCTCCCCCCCTCCCTCCCCGGCGACTCCACCCCCTCGTCCGCCTCGGCGAGCCCCAGTCGGGGGCGGAGCTGCCTCCCTCTCCCCCCGACGCGACGCGCCCGCCCGCCCGTCAAGACGGGGCCTGACATCACTTCGCGCTCCTATATAGGCGGCAGCTGCGCTTTGTGAAGCCGGCTTTGTCAGGGCTGCGAGCGAGGAGCCGAGCGGAGCGTCGCGCCGTCGGTCGGCTGCCGAACAAAGGCCAAGCAGGCGAGGTAAATCTCACGCCCGGGGAGGCGCGGCGGCCCCGAGGAGGAGGAGGAGAGGGGGGGCAGCGGCATTCCTCCTCCCTCCCTCCCTGCCCCGCGCCCCCGGCCCGCCTCACGCCCCGTCTGCTCTGCTCTCCTCTCCGCCCGCAGCTCGCCACGTCGCCCGCCCGCGCCCTCCGCCCGCGCCCTCCGTCCCGCGCCCAGCGCCCGCCTGCGGGGTGCGCGCCCCGCGGCTCGCAGCCATGACGGCCAACGGCACCGCCGAGGCGCTCCAGATCCAGTTCGGGCTGATCAACTGCGGCAACAGGTACCTGACGGCCGAGGCGTTCGGCTTCAAGCTCAATGCCTCGGCGCCCAGCCTGAAGAAGAAGCAGATCTGGACGCTGGAGCCCAACGGCGACGACTCGGCCGCCGTCTTCCTCAAGAGCCACCTGGGCCGCTACCTGGCGGCCGACAAGGACGGGCACGTGTCGTGCGACAGCGAGGCGCCCACGGCCGACTGCCGCTTCGTGATCGTGGCGCACGACGACGGGCGCTGGTCGCTGCAGTCCGAGGCGCACAAGCGCTTCTTCGGCGGCACCGACGACCGCCTCTCGTGCTTCGCGCAGGCCGTCTCGGCGGCCGAGAAGTGGAGCGTGCACATCGCCATGCACCCGCAGGTGAACCTGTTCAGCCTGAGCAGGAAGCGCTACGCGCACCTGAGCGCGGCCCACGACGAGATCTCCGTCGGCCGCGACGTGCCCTGGGGCGTGGACTCGCTCATCACGCTCGTCTTCCACGAGCAGCGCTACGGCCTGCGCACCTGCGACCACCGCTTCCTGCGCCACGACGGCCGGCTGGTGGAGCGGCCCGAGCCGGGCGCGGGCTACACGCTCGAGTTCCGCGCCGGCAAGGTGGCCTTCCGCGACGCGCAGGGCAAGTACCTGGCCCCGTCGGGGCCCAGCGGCACGCTCAAGGCCGGCAAGAGCGCCAAGGTGGGCAAGGACGAGCTGTTCGCTCTGGAGCAGAGCTCGCCGCAGGTGGTCCTGCGCGCCGGCAACGAGCGCAACGTCTCCACCAGGCAAGGTAGGCCCGCGCCCGCGCCGTCCACGCGTGCCCTGGGCGTGGCGGCGCCCTTGGAGCCGCGGGTCGGGCCCGGCCGGTCGCGTTGCCGCTGTCCGCGCGCCCCTGCGCGCGCGCGCGTGTGCGTGTGTGTGGGGGGGTGCTTTCCGCTTGGCCACACGGGCCTGGGCCAGCAGGGCCCCCCGGGGGGGGGGTGGCGACCGGGTCCCCCGGGCAAGGCAACGGGGCAGGAGCAGCAGGAACGCCCGCGTCAGCCAGCTCGTTCTCTCTCTCCCCGGTCAGCATCCTCTGGGTTCACACCGCCCAGAACACCCCTTATGGCTTGAGGGGCTGGACACGTGCGAATGGAATGCATTTGAAGGTGTTGTATCTTCTGCACTGTGCTTTTCCCCTTCTTTGGCCCGTATTTTTGCCAAATGTGTGGTTTCATAATTCCCTTCTTTTCTTTTTTTCCCCCAAATCCTATACTGGTTTTTTCACTTGGAGAGCAGCTGTGTGTGAATGGGCTCCATTTGAGGAGCAGCATCGTGTCTTTTCCTCTCCCCAAACCATGGCATTTGCTTTAATCTGCACCTCTGTGGATTCTACATTAATTTTTCTGCCCTGGGTGGCAGTGTGCCTTAAGACTTGAGATTCAGGTGTGTGTGGACAGATTTCGTTGGAAGGCTTTCTGTCTAATGCCATTCTCCCCCCCCCCCTTTTTTTTTAATCCCTTCACTGCACCTTTTAGCCATAATCTGTTGGTGCAGAATTTTGCTCGGGGCATGCTTTGGTTTCTCTGTATCGGTGTGATGGATGGTTCATCGCTGGGAATGGGAACAGACTGTTTTACAGGCATGCATTCATAATTAAGGGTAGACTATAGGCTGAACTGTGGGTTATTATGTTGTCTGAACCCAGCTGTGCTGACAAACCATGGCTTATTAACTACAAACAGCCCATGAAGAGAACTCAGGGTTTGTTGCTGGGTTGTGACCTGTGGGTTGTTATCCATGGTTTGTCATCTCTTCTGGGCTCAAGCAAACTGATGAACTGTGGGTTCTTCTTGAAATGTTGATTTAAGTGGCAATGTTGGTTTAAGAGGCAACCCACACAATACCATTTCATGTTGCTTCAACCCTGGGCTTTGTTTCTGAGGCTGCTGTGCTCCCCAGGCACTCTTAATGGGGTCACATAGGCAAATTGCTGGATATTTTAGGATCTCAAATGGTAGTTTATGCACGTGTAGCTAAGGATTTGGTGGCTTTTTTTTGGTTCTGGGGGTGGGGGAAAATGGAGATCGCTTTGGATACAGCTTCATCCCCCGATTCCACCACTGCAGTCTGTGCTTGATTTTATTTTAAATCCTCCCACCTTTCCCACAGAAAAGCACCCAAGATGCTTCATTCCACAAAGTCATAGAGCCAACTAGTGGCATCCCCTCTGGAATTTGGGGTCCGATGGCCAGTGTGGTGATGTGGCAGTTTTCCTGTAGCAAACTCGCTTTCTCCCCACGGAGCTTTCCAGTGGATAGGAGCTCTCTGAAAGGAGGAACACCTTGGGCCCCTGTATTTGGGTGATGTACATTACATGGATTTGGGGGCGGGGGGCACCGGAAACTCCATCTGGTGGAGGGTTTGCCATCGCATGTGATAGGCCAGGCAGAGAATCATGTTTCAAAAGTGGCGCTCGGCATGGGAGGTGAGGTTTCTCCGTGTGTGTGTGTGTGTGTGTGTGTGTGTGTGTGTACGTACAGCTGCTAAGGGGGAGGGTTCCTTTCCTCCCAGCTCCCCCCACCCATCGCCGGAGTGCTTTGCTTTGTCCAGGGCCGGGCTTTTGCTTTTGTTACAGCCAAGGCAGGGAAAGAGATGCTCCAGAGCCCCCTATCCTGGGGGCATAATGCGGGGGAGCCCTGCCCCACTCCAGGTCCAGGGCGCTGCTGCTTTGGGTTGCTTGCTCCGAACTTAGGGGCAAGAGCAGCTGTTACAGATTGAAGGCCTTCCTCTGGGTCTCCTTAGACACACGGTGCATGGCCATCCCCCCCCCCCCCCCAAGAGTTGATAGGAGGGACGAGAGGCATAAGAGAACGGCTGTGGCTCATAGAGAGCGGGCAGGAGTTTCAGCTTCTGTCCAGTGGAAGGATGTTAACGTGGCCCACGGATGCCCCCCCCCGCCCAGCGTGGCCCACGGGGGCCGTGATGCCTCCGGACAGCTTGCGTTTGCCTGCTCTGGCCTAGGACAGTGTCTTCTCCAGCTCCAGGTGCTGTCACGCCCTTTCCTGTTTCTCTCCCCCCAGTCTCGCTTTTGCTCCCCCTTCCGCCCACTTTTCCTTCCCGGCCTCTCACGAGAGGCGCCGTCCCCCACCTCCATTAAGGGGAGGGTCTGCTGGGTCCGCCCACCCGAAACAAAGAGGCCAGGTGGACGGTTCCCCTCCCGGAGGTCTTGGGGTGCTTCAGCCAGGCCTCCCCCTCCCAGCGGCCCTCCCCTTCCAGCACGCTGCCCCCTCCCCAATCCAGCCATGCCCCCCCCCCCCGCCCGCTGTCTCTACCTGCTGTGCAATTATTTCAGGCTGCAAGTAGCATCTCTTTTCCCTTCCTGCTGCCTCCCCCCACCCCGCGCCCCCCACTCCCCACCTAGAAGGGGCAGATCAGATTACCTCGATCAAGGGCCTTGTGGGTGATGGTCTGGGGGGAGGGTGACATGTGACGGGAATAGAAAGATGAGGCGTGTTGATTGCAACACCAGGCTTCTAGTCTAGTCCCTCCTATCTGCTCCTCCTCAGCCTCTCCCTGCCACACCGCTCTGCCTCCCCCCCCCCATCTTCCCGGTCCCTTTCTTCCCTATCTTGTCCAATATGGCCCCCTCTCAGTCCCTCCCGCCTGCTTCCAGCCATTTGTTCCCGCCTGCTAGGCATCTGCAGAGCTCCTCTCCTTTCCGAAAGCAGGGTGGGAGAAGGAAAAAGCTTCAGCAGATGGTTTCCCCCAAAAATACATACATGCCCGGCCCTCTTCACGCTCAGGATGCATCTGGGTTTTTTGTGCTGAGCTTGGAGTCCTCCTTCTGAAGAAGAGAGCATTTAAAATTGCCCCGTTGGCTCGGAAAATCCTCGGTCTTGGTGACTCGTAATTTGGGATGGGCGGTTGTGGTGTTGGTGATCGGCTCGGCATTTCAGCTAAACTGCCTCACTCCTGTAGCTTGTTGGTGCTTTTAAAAAATCTAGGCTCCTCTTCGCTTTGCTCTGAAAAGCTGAGTCATCAGGACATCAAAAGCAGCTAATTCCACAAGGCAGAATTCTCCAAAGCTGCATTTTTTTTTTAGTACATGCAGTTGGAAAGGCAGTGATTAAGCGCTTGAATTACTTGCCTCTGCCCAAAAGAAAGATTTTATGGGCTCTTGTTAAACGCGCCTCATTTTAGGAAAGAGCCGCAGAAGGGACTTGCATTCACTGCCACAGCGTTTCTCTTTTCAGTCTAGCATACTGACTCGGCACTGCAGAAGAGGCATGCAGAGTGACGCTTAAAATGGCACCTGTTCTTAATTCTGCACTCCCACAATCCGAATTCTGCAATCTTTATCAATCATGCGGTTCTGTGCAGTTTGCATGCTTTCCCTTGATTCTGGTTTTAGGGCGGCACTGAGTAATCCACACAACGTTGAAGTAAATGCTGCCACCCAAACAGCGGAAAAGTCTAACCACTTCTGACCTCTAATACTTCATGTCTTCGTGGCCATAAGGACTAGGAACTTGAGATGTGCACGTTGCTTGTCAAAGGATGAACGCTGGCCAAAATACTGGTCAGCCTTAGCAATAAGCAGGTTCCCGAATCATTTGGTATCTGTAGAAACACTTGGGGATCCAAGGAACAGTTGAGGGCACCACCACAAAATGGTTCCCGTAGGGGGCCTGGCTGGTCCAAAGTGCATTAAAAGGGAGGATGGGAGAGAAATAATAGTGGCGGGTTGTGAGGGAAGAGAGAAAGCAACGCTACAGCTAGAAAACGCTCGCAAGGTTTTCATTGCACATTTTCCAAGGGTCTAATTCAAGCAGCTTTTTTCCCTTTTGGGAAGTCTGTGGAGAAGGGATAGCTTTGCGGGTGCCCCTGGGAGGGCCCTGTGAGGGGGACCCCACACTTAAAGCCTCTTCTGTGAGGAAGGGAGCGGGGGAAAGTGTAGAAAGCTCAGAAAGCACCCGATGCTTGGGAGATGTTTGGGGTTGGGCTGGGGTGGGGGCGTTGTGGCCAAACGGGGGGCTGTTAGGGCATCGCTACGCCTCCCGCTCCTGCCCGCGTCACTTCCCACCCCTCATCCTCACTGCGTCCCGCTGAAGCTGCCACAGCCCCATAAACGGATTGCAGCTGAAAATCTCCGCCGAATGCCTGCCTTCTAGCTGAGCGAGGCAAATGTGACCTACTTGAAGCCACACAAAGAAAGCTTTGCCTTCCCGGCTGGCTGTCCCCTTGGTGGAATCGCTGCCTCCCACCCTCCCTCCAAGTGAACTTTGGAAGCTTGCATGCGCGTGGTGGGAAGCCCTCCGGGCACTCCGGGGGTGCGCTGGCTGGCTCTCGACAAGATGCCCGCGCATGCGTGGTCGGGCCTGGAGGACGGTGGTTGGGTGCAGCTCCTTGGGCCAGCGTGCCGGATGCGGAGGGGGAATGTCGCGGGACGAGGGGGGACCGGTCTGCGGAACGCCTGTCCCACGGGGTGGAGCACGATGCTACCGGGCGGCCTTTCAACAAAGCCAATAAAATAAAAGCGCGACACGTGCGTGCAACCGCGTGGCTTGAAAAGCGCCAAAGTAACAACTCCAGCACTGGGGAGAGGCAAAGGTAGGGCCAGCCTGGCGCCATGGAGCGTGTTGTGGACTACAGTGCCCATCAACCCCAGCTAGTGCAAGAAATTGTAGTCTGAAATCTCTCGAGGGTGCCGAGTCAGGCAAGGATGGTGGATGATACCATAGTTGGAGTACGGATGTGGAGCCTGGAAAAATGCATGGAAAAATATGTTCCCCCCACTTTTGTTCAAAAAGTTTCTGGGTTTGTTTGTTCGTTTGTTTGATTTTTGGAGTGGGGGCATCTTCACCTTTCTCCTCCTGAGATCCTCAGGATATCCAAAACATGACATTCCTGTCTTGGCTTCCTTCAGGAAAAGCAAGTTTCTTTCCGTCGGTTTTCTTCGTCAGTTACTCTCTAAATAACTCTGGTTAGGTTAGGCAGAGAAATGGCCGCTTGCGTAATGCTCCCCACTGAGCTTCCTGGCAGCATTAGAATTTCAATCTGGGGTCCGGTTGGACATTCTACCCCGGTTAGATGTGTGATTTTTTAAAGAACTCTCAAACAAGAAGCCAAAAATGCTTTTACTTGTATTGCTTTGCCATGAACTGCAAAGGAAACTTCGGGGAAGCTACAGAACCTCAGTCTACTCTTCTGTAAGCTGGGGTTAATTCTGCTCTGCTCTGCAGGGTTCTTGTAAGGGCCAGAGAGAGAATATGAATGACTAGTACAGAAATGCAAGGCCCTACAATGCTCTCCCAAAACTCCAAAGCAGGGACATTGCTCTCCTGAGGTCTAGCAACTTGCCCCTTTGCATTGCCCTTTCCAACCAGATGCATTGGACTGTAACTGGACTGGCACCCTCCAGATGACTTGGACTGTAATTCCCATCATTTCCAGACTGCCCACCCGCAGTCCCTGATACCGCCAGTGAAAGGGTTGCGCATCCTCGCTTCGGAGAAGCTCCCTGCCACCTTGGAGTGGAAAGGGACCATCGCTCGGTGGCACAGCAGGAAGGCCCGAGTTCACCTCGGCATCTCCCTGGCGAGGAAGACCAGCTCAGCTCCCTGGCCGTGATGCAAAGATGACCCTTCCACCTGCGACTTGGCAGTGCCTGGGGCGCAGGGGTGGTGGGGTGGCGCACCTCCTCTCTTAATACTAGAACCTGCGGCCATGTCCTGAAGCTCCATGGCAGGAGGTCCCAAGGCAGGCTACAGCCAGGCTGTGCTGTTAAAACTGACAGTGGCTTCCAGAAGGTGCGGGCATGGACCCAAGAAGGAGCCAGGTGCAGAGCCAGGTCACTGCAGGGGGAAGACAGGGTACCTGGCCTTCAGCAGCACCTGGCAATGCTGACCCTTCAGCCAGCTCTTCTCTCATGCGCGCTCCTGACCTGATGTGGAAAGCCTTTACACAGGACATCTGCTTGGGCCCTTCCTGCTGATTACAGACCTTTTCGTTGGGCAGAACTGTGGCTGATTCTAGCTGGCCTTCTCCAGGTCCTGCCCTAGCCCAGGCTGCTAGTTTCTACAATACAACATGAGTGCATCGACACAACAGATCTTGTTCATCATATAGTTCTTTTCCAGCAAGCATGGCCGTGGTTTCAGAAACCTGTTGTGGGTTTGGGATGGGCCAGAACTTGGGCAGCTTTAAAAGAGGACCAGACTGGTTCCTACTGCTGTTAGCAGCTTCTAGCCGACGGCTGTAGATTACCTCTGGTTTTGGAGGTGTGGTGCCTCTTTATGCTGGCTAAGAGCTCAAGGACATGGGAAGAGCTCCGATGGGTCACACGAGGGTCCAGCCGCTCCAGCGATGCTTCACTCAGTGGCCAACCCACTTCTTCCAGGTTCCACCAAGCAGGGCAGGCGTGCAGCACCCAAGTTCCCCAGCAGCGGGCATATGCAGGCATACTGCCTCTGTAACTGGAGGAAGCATGCAGTCATGTGGACTAGTGGCCCAGATAGATCTCCTCCTCCATGCATTTTTGCAGTCCCCTTGGAAAGTTGTCCGAGCAGGTAGCCCTTCACCCGCTCCCTGGCAGGTGGGACATGCAAGTGGAAGGCCAGCGAGCTGAGCGCTTGATCTGGGGCGGGAGGTAGAGCCCCTCTCCCCAGAGGGGCCTGGCCACTGTGGGGGCAGCAGCTGGTGGGTGCAGCATGCACCTTTTGAGGTGCTCTGTTGTCATGAGGCTCCTTGGAGGCTGCACACACTTGGGGACCGCTTCTGTTTTTTCCTGGCTGCGTCTTGCCATGTTGCTGCTGTGACCGTCTTTAAGGTGGGCAACTCCATGCTTGGGGAAGGCCCCCATGGCTGCCCCCAAACTGCCGATCCGTCAGTTTCCTGCGCCATTTTTCATCCAGCTTTAAGGTTGGAATGCTGCTTGTAAGCCATAGTTCCTCATAAGGACCTCAAGCTATAGCATACATTTTGAAAAAAAAAAGCATTTTGGCTCCACCCTTATTGCTTCCCCCATGAAATGCTTCCGCTCTGCCCCAGTTTCTCCAGAATAGAATATGGCCCACTGGCCGGAAGAGGCTGCCCACCCATGGAAAAGGTGGTCCGATGCTCCAGTTCAAGGCCTCGAAATAGACCGCGCACTGCTGGGTGGCCAGACAGCTTTGCCAGATCGAAGAGTTCAGTCGCCCTCACTGAACACCGCGGCGGAGCCATGGCTGGGTTCGGCGGAGCCATGGTTGGATTTGGCATTGCCGCCAAATGGTTCCCGAGGGTGCAACTTCTGGGCCTTTGTGGGGGGGGGGGGGTTAGGCTAGGGAAGAACCCCTTTCTGGCACTGCCGGTTGCGGTGTTTCTGGAGGGCAGATCGAGCTGGCCTTGCATCAGGCAGGTGGTCTCTGCAGACTGGCTGCGCCTGGCGCACATGCGCTCGCCGCATCTTCTCGAGTGGTGAATGGCCCTTACAGCAGAAGTGGGGGTTTCTCTTTCTGGTGCAGCCGCTGCTTCTGACTCTCGTGCATTTTTATTTTTCTTTGCGCATACTATCTCCACCTCTCCCCCCCCCCCCCATGTGGCTTTTGCAGCCAGGGTCTCTGGTGCCAGCAACCTTCCCTTTGCCCTCTTGGCAAGAGCTGTTGGGCCTCGGATTTTTTTTGGCAGATGTTAAATATTTGTCTGATGGGAGGAGGAGGAGGGGAGAAGGGGGAAAGCGAGGTTAGGAGAACAAGGGCAGGATTGTGGTGGTGGAAGAGAGGCGATTTCGAGCTTAGTTGCTGAGGGGGTTGGTGGGGTGGGAGAGAGAGCTCCTGTTTCAGTCCTTTGTCACTCTGGAAAACCAGATGTGAGGCAGGAAAAGGAGGGGTTGTTTCATTGGATGGAGAAATACAGCTGTTCCCAGCTCAGTGCTCCCTCACAGAGGTGCCTTTTCTTTTTGCAAAGGGTTGCTTGGCGCATTTCACTGCAAACTTTGGGAAGAGGTGGCCGGGGCTCCTCCAGCGAGGAATGACATCTGTTGCCCTTTGAGACTCCCTTTTTTTTCATCAGGGCTCTGCGCTTGCCTCTCCCCCCAGCAAGATAAGACTGTCTTCCTAAGGCACAGTTCTGGGTATCTTGAAAAGATACTTGGCTTGTGTGGAAACAGCGATGTTGTGAATCGGAAGCCCTTCCCTTTCATCACTGCGAGGCACTCGGTCTGTAGTTGCCCAGCGATGAAGGAAATGCGCACGCCACCAGCACCGAGGGACACGTCTGTTTCGTGTGACCCTGGGCATTGCTCCTGCGTCTGGAGTTGTGCTTCCTCCTCTCCCTGATAAGATACGGGCAGCACCAGGAGGCTTCTCACTCGGCACGTGGCGGGCTCCTGCAAGCCCGCACGAGGGTGGGACTTGTCCGTGTGGTGTGATGGCGCATGCAAGGCGTCGTTGGCAAAGCCGGAGGGTGGCCTCCCCAGGCGACTTGGGCATAGGGTTCACCTGCATGGCGGCCGCCTGGAGAGCCAGGCCTCGTTTATCCATTTCTTTAATTCCTGCACCACCTGTGAGCCGGAGTGGGAGCACGGGAGGCTGCTAAGCTGAGCCTCTTCCGTGGAGGCTGCCCTACGGGCCAGTGGTCTTCTCCCACCGGGCAGCGAGATTCGTCACCTGCACCCCTTCCGTGCAGGATTTCTCCTGTGCAACCAAGAGGTTGGTCCGCCTCAACCTTCCGAGATGTTTGACTACAACCCCCATCACTGGCTGGGGGTGATGGGATGTGTAGGCCTGCATTTTGAGCACACCAAGCTGGGGAAGGCCGGCTGGCCTGGCTTTCTTAAAGGGCAGGCATGTGGTCGGGTGGTTGGAGGGGATCTTAAAGCGGCTGCCTCGAGGGCATTGCTTGAGAGCACCTCCGTGCCCACCATCCTGGGCCTGAAGGACGTGTGGATCCCATCTGGAGCTCAGGCGTGGCTCGGAAAAGGGGGTGGCCAGCTCTCGGGACTGCCCTGCCCTGCACACACGGATTGCGACCCACGAGGCATCCACGGGGGCGGCTGCGCGTCACTGGTGGGCCTCGCCTGGCGCCACGTTGTAGACCTTGCCTGAAACGAGCTTCTGAGAAACATCCAATTCCCTGGAGTTTGGGCAGAGGGAGGCTCCCTTCCCATCCGATTTCTCCCGCCCTTCACCCAAGGGTTCTCCGTAACGTGTCCGTCCAAACCAGATCCGCTTTCCCGAGCAGATGGATCCCAGGCCGTGCCGCGACTTGTCTGGATGCCGCTTTTGTTCCCTGTGGCAGGCGGGATCCTGGTCAGCTGCCGCGCTGTTGCCAGAGCCGCTGCTCCTTGGCTGTTCTGAAAGACCGAACAATGCCAAAATCCCTCGGCTTTTGCGGGGGCGGGGGGGCGGGTTGTGTCTCTTCAACGGAATCGCGAAGCCCTAATTTGATCCAGTGTTGCAGGGGCGGGGCGGGGGTGGGGGGGGGGGCTGGGAGGCAGGCTGGCATGCGCCTTCAGCATGCGCCCGAGTGCGCCGGTGCGAGTGCAGAGCTCGGCGCAGGGTTCCCCACTGCGGTTGCGAGGAGCATGGAGGCGAGGGGGTGGCCCTTTGTCCCGGATGAGCTGTTCCCCAGCTCCCCTAATTAGGAGTGGAGCCTGGCAGATGGTGACAGGCCGGTGAGCATCTGCCCTTCGTTAGAGCTGAGCCACTCCCCTTTAATTGGGCTTTGCTGGAGGAGGAGGGGAAGGGCGGCCTCGAAAGGAGCTTCCCTGTAGGTCTTGAGGCAGGAAGGGATCGCTTCTCCCCACAGGAAGTGGGGGATTCAGCTGGGAGTGCCTGCAGGACTGGGATCTGCTCAGCACAGAATAGCAAGGAGGGGCATCTCCATCCTTCAGCTGATGGGGCCGAATGAGCACTGAACCCCACTAGACCTTGGGGCCGGAGCCGGGCCCCTGCACCCAGCCGTCCCTGCAACGGGCAAAGAGAACGAAGCAACACAGCTGATGCAAACGCCATGCATGGTGCTCTTAATTCCCAGCGTTCTTCCAGTGCTACAGCTTTTGGTGCATGCAGAATGCAGAGCTGCGCACACGGGGGAAATGTCTTTGATCCAGGTGTGCAGAAGGTTTTGTGATTGTCCTAAAGTATCAGGAATGTCGGCACATGAAAAGTAGTGGGAGCCGCACTCGCCTTTGCATCTAAAGTTCTACAAACGTGTATTGAAAGATTGAAATCATTTAAGGAGCACCCTATCCCCTTTCTGTAGGGTCTAAAGTCCAGGGTCTGAAATGTTCCACAGAGAATACATCGTGCCTCTGAATGTACAAGCCTGTATCCTGCATCTGTCCGTTCGGTTTGGATGCTTGCTGAAAGCTCAGCACGGCTCATGTGAAGGGCATATTTGGGGTGGAAGTGCCCAATCCCGTTTCTTTCTTTTCTAAGGGAGCAGGTCCTACACATGTTTGTAGCCAGTACACAAACTCACAGTGAATTCTGTCCTAAATGATGATGAACTCTTACTGAGGCAGATGTGTGCGATGTCACATTTCCTTTTCCTCTGTTTGTCGCTCCCGCACCTGTTCATTGTTTTTGCTATTTTTGCAAAAGAACAAGCCCCCAGACCGCAATCTACACAGTGGCTGCTGACCATTCTTGGGATTGCAGCAGGTATGGAGGGCCCCTTTAAGTTAACCCGTTCCTCGCCTGCAGTGGTGCCCATGGGGAACCCGTGCATCCAACCACCCCTTCCAAGCCTGGAAGGACTCTTCTGAGGCCCAGAGCAGAGGGCAAGTGGGTTAGATTTTGTCTCCACGCCTGCTCTGGTACCAGCAACAATCCGGCTCTGCCAGAGCGAGTATGATTTGCATTTTTTGGCAAAAGCTACACATTAAATGTCACTTTGCTGGGACTCCCAGTGTGAGTGTTTAGGGTCCCTTCTTTGTATGCTGACTTAGAAATACTTCTCACTTCATTCAGTAGGACTTGCACAGAATCTGGCTAAGAGCAGCTCCGTCCTGAACTGCAGCCCCTTCGTTTCAGCCTGAAACTAATTGGCGAGGATATGAACCAGAAATCTGGCTTGGCTTTCTTTGTATGCCGGTGAAAGCACTCTAGCTGCAGCCATGGGGGCTATGGGAACAAAAGGCAATTCTCTTCTTTCCGAGTCCCTGCGGCTCAAAAGATTAGGCATTGTTCGGCTCTGAGTGCTTTTTCCCAGATGTTCCACCTTTCCCTCCGCCAGCAATCCGTTCTCATCCGCCCCTTCCCATCCTCCAACCTCCACCATTCTCCCTGCGGTGCAGGGCGTTCCATGATGTGTCTTCAGCTTCACATTTCTGGGGACCCGGGTGGTAGACACAGTGCCGAGGGATCTTCGCAGCCTGGTTCTGCTCAAACTGCCTCATGGGATCCATTCTCCACCCGGCTCCTTGTGCCTTCGTCCAGGCAAAGAAGGGAAGATAAAATGACAGCTCTAAGCCTTGTGCCGGAAGCTGGAAGGGAATGTTGCCAGCAGATCCTCATCCTGGCACATCTGTTGCACCCTTTCCCCAGATGTGTCGGATGGCAACTCCTGGACTGCCAGTCGGTGGGGCTGCTGGCCGTGGGAGCCACACCTGGTGGGGGAAGGCTGGGCCAGCGGGTCTTCCGCAAACGCCCCTCTGTGCCAAGCGGAGGAGACCCACTGGATCCCGCAGAGGGTGCTTCCTGGCAAAGGGTTCCCGGTGCTGCCAGCCTTGGGCAATTGTGCCCATGCTCTTTCTGGCAAGGAAGAGCAAACAGAAATGGAGGAATGGCTGCGAGAGCATGGCAGGGTCATGAACTGCGGGTGCTGCCATGCCGCAGAAGAACGGGGCAGAGCCGTCGCACGGTCAAGTGTTCCTCCACCAGCACTGCTTCTTACCCAGGGTCCCTCATCCCTGCAGCGCCAGCTGCATCCTTCTGGGAAGCCCACCAGCAGGACGGGAAGGCGACCCCGCGACCCCCCCCCCCCCCCGACTGTGCTAGCCACATTCGGCTGCTTGCATTCCTGCACAGCAGGCGTCCGTCTGCGGGCTGGCAGGTCCCCCCCGTTTCACGCTTATCCGAGTTGGCAATCGTCACCACGCTGCCGGACCACAAACTTCATAAAGCAATTCTTGCAAAAGCCCCTGGCAGAGGAAATAATTGTAAAAAATAGGTTTACCTCCTGCTAATGGAGACAAGCTTAATTGCCTTGGTCTTGCATACAGGCGAGAGCGTTCTAGGGGAGCAGTGGGTCCCAGTTCACCGCCCTCCGTGTGAAGGGCTCCCGGAGGACAGACCATACTTAAAGGGCGTCCTCTTTTTAAAAGGCTGTTCAGTCTGGTCCACTTCAGCGGGGGCCTCAAAGGTGGACACGGGATCCGTGTGCGGCCCTGTGCTAGCTCCCCCTCGGAAGGCCTGAGCACGGATCCCCTAGTGGGGCCTCCTCCCTAAACTCCCCCCCAAACAGGCAAATCACAAGGCGCGCCTCCTTTGCCTTTGGCCTCTCACATTTTGCTGATGCGAAAAAGAAATCGGCCCTCCAGCCCCAGCCGCCTTTCGTAGGGAAGGGACAACTTTCCCTGAGCGCTGCTGGGAACTTGGATGCCCCTGAGGTGCAGCATCTCTCTCGCCGCCTCCACACGGCCCGCTCGCTGCACCTCGGAGGAGCTACCCTGCCTGTGCGTCGCCGGATTTCAAAAGCGAGGGACGCTCGCATCTCTTGCTCGCCCTCTGCTCCTCCGCCTCTTCCACCACCGCCTTCCCTCCTCCTCTCGGCCTCAGCTCCGCTCTTTGTGCAACGGCTTTGGGAGAAGCGCTTTGTGGGTAATGCAGACGTGCCGGGCAGGTGGGGAGGGGGAGCCGTGTGTCGCTTAGCAACGGCGAGGCAGATCCTGGCTGTGGGCCGCAGGTGAGCTGCTCCACGCATCAAGGTCGGAAAGGCATCCCTTGGCCAGGGTTTTTCCTTGCTTGAGGGGTATGGAGAGCAGGGTACCTTTCTCTTCTTTCCCATGCGGATTCTTAATTGAGTTCCCTGCTTAGGGTACAGTTGCTTATCCATTTTTAAGGGCTTCATAAAGATTAAGGAAGACCCGGTGGGAACATTTGGCACGAGAAAGAAAGAACTGGAAGGGCTTTTTCTCTCTTGGCTGCTGCTCTCCTGACCTTGTGCCTTAAGAGAAGGTGCCAACTGTCCCTGGAGTTTCCTTGAGCTAATCCTGCAGGAGAGAAGCATATGATTTTATTTTTTTACGCCAAGGACTTAGTCTGCTGAGCAAAAGGCGAGAGCGATGACTTGTGTGCTTTAAAATGCTTTGCCCCTTGCAGAAGGGGGGCGACTGGCTCTCTCAATTCGGCTGTCCCCCACCACCGCTACCAAAAGGTCTGCTGTTCCCACAGCGCTGTGGATTTGAGTTCCCAGGGCAGCAGGTGGCCGATGGGCCCTTGGCCGTGTCTGGAGAATGTCTGCTCTGTCGCAGACCTGGGAATGAGCTCCACAAATTATCGCATTATCCACATGAGTGTGCAGTTGATTGGACGCTGGCACCGGTGCAAACGCCAGCCCTGCAGGGGCTGAGAGACTTGGCGGACTTGGAAGCTTGCTTGCGACATGGAGTTTTGCAGCCGCTTCTGGGCAAACAGAATAGGCTAGTCTTTCCCTGACCAGGTGCTCTCCAGATGTGTTGGACCACAGCTCCCATGATCCCCAGCTGCCCGGACATTGAGGTCACGGTCTTTGATCACAAGCATCCCCTCCTGGTTATCTCAACCTTGCTCCATTTCAGCAGTCTAATTTTAGGTGGGGAAAGAGCCTTTCCTTCGGTTTCTGTTCAGCTGTTCAGGTCCACCCTGCCTCAGAGGGCTTTCCTTGGGCTTCACCTTCCCCTGGATCTTGCCCTGCACCTTTCGACATGGCCCAGGGCTGCCCCCAGGTGTGGTGGAGGATGCCACCCCCTTGTGGATGCTGAAGCAAGATTCCTCGGCTGGCTTCTGCACATATTATGGGAGGGTAGCACCTCATCCTTTGTCTCAGGAAAAACTGTGTTTTGGTCCAGCTCGTGATTCCAGCACATGATCTTAACCTAGTGCAAAAAAGATAACGGAGTTGGTGCCTGGTCGGCCTCGGGGGGGAATTATTCCATAATGGGGTGCCCCCACTGAAAAGGCTCCTTTGCTGTTGGCTACCCACTAAGACTCCCTCAGAGGAATCTCTTAGGTACCAAGTCTAGGTGATATAGCTTCCATATAGCCTGAAGTCCCCGATCCTGCCTAATCTTGGAAGCTAAGCAGGGTCAGGCCTGGTTGAAAGTTGGATGGGTGACTTTAAGTTGTGAAGCATCCGGAGAGCTTCAACTATGGGCAGTAGAGAAATGTAATTCGTAATAAAAATAATAAGTCCAGGTAGAGTTAGTTCTATAAGACCAGAAGAGGTGTGTGAAAGGCATTGCAGCTCAAACCATATAAAGCGTTACAGATCCACCTTTAACGATAGGCTCCAGTGGTCTATCAGAGTCTCGTGGGAAGAGGCTGCTTCGTAACAGGAAATGTTCTTGGCTCCTTTGTGAATTACAGTAACTATTTCTCAAATCTGCATCGTTACCTAAAATGTAGCATGTGCCCAAGTGGATGCAAATAGCTGTCATCTTTTTTGGAAGACGCATTTAATCTCTCACACTCTTTTTTTTGGTGATACATCAATGGCAACGCTAATTTTAATTAACCCCGGCAACTCTGAGTTGATTGACGAGAGAGACGGGGAAGCGCGTTGACTGTTCCACCCGTGCTTGCTTGCTTGCACCGGGAGCCGCTGGGGCCTCCTCAGCTGTCGTCCTAATTGCTCCTGCTCCCAGCGGGATGCGTTGCCTTGATTGCGCTCACGGGCTCCCTGTGGAATTCAGGCCTGGGAGCGTTTGCCGCGGGGCACCCCCAAACAATTGATTTGCCCTGGGTTGCGCTGGAGATTCGTCCCGGCTTGTTGCCAAACGTTTACCCTGGCGTAGGCTTCCATTTCGCCTACCGAGGAAGTCGGCATCTCAAGAGGTCCACACGTCGTACTTCTGAAGAACCCGTCCTGGGGGTGTGGGTGTCCCTTTGGTCTCCGTGCAGGCCTCCCCGGTCTCTCACCCTCTGGATGTGTTGGATTCAGCTCCCATCAGCACCAGCCTGGGTGGCCAGTGGCATTTCCCGTACATTTTATTTCCCAGGTGAGTGGATTTCAAATCCTGCTCTAAGCACAGGGAATCTCTTCTCTGCCTGCTGGGAAAAGCTGCACAACTTTGCAGGTGCGGAAGAGGGTCTGGATGCGCCCTGCAGACCATGGCTGGGCCGCCATCCCCCATGTGGCTTGCTGGGGTGGTGGCTAAACCGCCTGCCAGAAAAGCGCACTCACCACTACGCCAAGCAAAATGTCCTGCCTCCCAAGACCTCCCAGCTTCCACCATGGACCTTCCACCTGAGGTTCTGACCTGACTGGGTTCCAGGTATGTGCCAAGGCTCATCTTGGGAGTGCTTTCTCAGGGATGCATCCGGCTCGTTCCTGGACTGCAGTTCCACGTGCTGCTCTCTCTGCGTTCCCTAGAAGCAAAAATGGCAGAAGAAGAGAAGATACTAAGTAGGAGATGGAGGGAAGCCCCAGGCTTGGTTTTCCAAGCGCTGAGCAAGGCAGGGCATTTTGGGGACTTCCATGCATAGGGCTGCCGTAGGTCAGAGAGGGCCTGCCAACACACAGTCTTTTCACTGTGCTCTGCAGGTGTCCCTTGCCTTCTCCCAGAAAGCTTTTCCTCCTCCGCCTCAGTCTTGGCTCACCCTCTCCTTCCACCCAGCTGCTTATCTCTCGCTAATTACCATCCTCCCATGGATAGCAGCCGGGAAGCCACCTGACTGCTCTCAAGGCCCTGTCTGGCCTTGGCAAGACTGGTAATTAAACGTCCGAGAGCGCTGTTATCTGCAGATGAGGCTGCCTGGCTCTTAAGTGGGGGGCCATCCCGGTGAAAGAAATTGCCCCCCTCTTCTTTGGAGCAGTCATCACCTTTCCGTCAGTCAGAAGGTGCCCTAGCCCAGGGGGCAGGGTGGGTACTGTGCTAGCAGAAGCCCCCAGTTTCATTCCTGGGCATTCCCCAGAAGGGCTGGAAAGAGTCGTCCTCACCCCCCCCCCCCACGAAGAGCTGTTGCCATCAGCTTTTGTCAGCAGGTTGCTTTCATGCAGGCTCCAACTCCCATCAGCCTTCATCAGCTAGCGAATGGGCAGGCCTTCTGGGAGTTCTAGTCCAAAGCATCCCAAGTGCACTGGGCAGGGAAAAGCCAGAATGCGGAGCTGGGGGAGGCCAGCTGCCCAGTTTGGAAGTTGGGGTTATAAAAGAAGAGGGCTTCCCGGGCTAAGTGCCCCCTGTTCATTCCGGCTTAACTGGGTTTGTAGCATCCCTTCCACCCCCGAAAGAGCTTGCAGTCACAAACTCTTTATTTATTCAGACCATAATAAAACTAATGCGCTGAAAAGGCCATCAAAAGCACAACATGCAAAGAACAACGACGCCGACTCTGGGGGTGCCTACATGCTGGGGCCTGTTTGAGTAAGAAGGGCCAACGGAAGGATGTGGGTCTAATGTCCCTTGAGAGCTCCACAGCTGGGGAGCAGCTACCAAAAAGGTCCCCCATTTTTTATTTTTTTCTATATCCTGCCTTTTTCCTACAAAGGGCTAGAGGCAGCTTACATCATCTCTCCTCCTCCATCTTATCCCCACAACAACCACCCTGTGAGGCAGGTTGGGCTGAGAGTCTGTGACTGACCCAAAGTCCCCCAGTTGGCTCCATGGCTGAGCGGGGACTCGAACCCGGATCCTCTGAGTCCCAGTCCCGTGCTCTTCACCACCACACCCCACGGGCTCCCATGTAGCGCTTCTCGGTGTTCCTCTGCAGGGGGACTTTTGCCCAGGCTCTCAAGGCCCGGGCAGGTACATGTGGGAAGGGGCCCTTCAGGTTGGCGTCTTCTCTGTTTGCCCTGGCGGTGCTTCCGCACCCCCTTCCCATCTGTGAGGCAGCCAGAAACTGGGAACAAGCCCAAGGGAGTTACTGCATTTGTGCTGCATCCCATGTGCAGGGTCCGTGAGCAGATGCCGCTTAATTTTCGGCTGGAGGGAAAAACAGGACAGCCTCTCTCCCTGTAACTGCTGAGGCGCAGTTTGCAGGGAACCGGCCATCCGGAGGGTTTGGGGGAAAGCCCTCGTGGCTGGGCCATGCCCTGGCCTGCAGCTGCCTGAAGATTTCCAGAGATCTCTGGGGAGCATGCCTAGCGAGGCGAATAAGAATGTGCAATCCATCTGTGCCATCAGATTTATATCCTGCATTTTTTCCTCTTCTAAGAAACCCAAGGTGGGTTTTGTCACGGTTTCCCTGCCTTTGTATCCCACCGGTTTTCCTCTTCTGTGGAACCCAAAGTAGATGCACAGCTCCATTTTATTCTCACAACAACACTGTGAGGTAGGTTAGTTTAAATAGTGACTAACCCAAAGGCGCTCAGTTGAGCTTCATGGGCAAGGAGAGACTCGAGCCCAGATCCGAGTGCCAGTTTAACCCTCAAACCACTAAGCCACACTCCCTTCAGGGTTTGCTTCCATCTACTAAATATCCATGTGTGGCCAGACTGCGATAGAAGCTCAGACGGGAATTTTATATACTTCTGTGTGTGAAGGGGGGAAATGCAGTCTTGCACATAGGAGAACCTGGCTCTGGTAGGAAGCCATTTTGCATGTGTGAACTGTGTTGCAGGTGGGTTGACTGGGGGCCCGGCTAGATGACCCTCATGCCACAAGTTCTCCGTTTCTCTTTCCCCCTCCAGTTGTCCTTCTGTGCTTCTGCTGTTGGTCTGTGGCATCAAGTCATTTCCAGCTCTTGGAGACCCTATGAAGGAAAACCCTCCAAGAGCCCTCTGTACTTTTCTGATAGTTTAGCAGGGGTGGTTTCAAGCTATTTACCAGGTTGGGGTTTTTTGAAGGAAAAATAGCTCAAACACGTGCTGTTTTGTAAATCGTGGTCTCATTGAGGTCAGCCGTAGTGACACCGCTGTCATCCCTTGGACAAAGACTGCATCAAAGTGATGTGCAGGTGTCTCTCCAGTGCTGGAAGGACTATCACCATGGGGGAAAGACTGGATGTAGATGCAAGCAATTAATATCAATGCGTGGAGGAAAATATTCCAGCCTCGGTGTGGAGAAGGTGGGGTCTGTTACACCAGTGTGGTGTATCATCCTGGATGTTACAGATCAGCTCTTTGAGAAGACCTTAGTTGTCAGTCAGGTTGAGTCTCTTTTGAGAAAGAGATCTAAGAAATTTAAAGTACTACTAGTAGTACCTGAAGGTGCAATATATACTACCAGTAGTAGGTATACCAGTAGTAGTTTTCATAAGGGCCCAGAAAGCTGTCTTAGGCCAGGCCAGGTCTTTCTCTGTCTAGAAAAGAATGGTTTATTCCATCTGGCAGCAGTTTTCAGATTGAAGGTGTCTTTCCCGGTACTCTCCCAGTTAAGCCCTTTCACTGGGCAATGGTTCTTGTTCGTTCAAATCATGGGATGTATCAGTAGCGAAGAAAGTGCTCTCTCACTAAGCTACTGTTCTCCCCGATGAAAAAGAATTTCTCCCCCTACAATCTTTTAATTAAAATAAATGTTAATTAAAACAGAGTTCTAATATGCTCTGGGCGATGTAAGTGTATTGAATTTCTCTGAAGGCAGCGAGAAAGGCTTATCCGTGCTGGGTTCCCTGGCTGCCCCACAACTAAACAGGAACCGTAGTGTGCAAGGAGGAATTCTTAGACTTCTCAGTGCTGGAATTCTTAGACTTCTCAGAACTCAGCTTTTCTGGGCTTCGGGACGCTAAAAACATGCAGTTCATGAAATCTTTCTTGTGCCGGGAGCTGCGTTGCGTTGCGTTGCGTCGTAGGGGTCCTCTGCAGTCTTTGCAACTGAACCCATCCTTGGTGTTCTGGGCTAGAACTCCAGTCCCAGGGCCTAAAAGCCGCTGTCCGGAGCCTTTGACTCTGCCTTCCCTTTCCGCTGCCTGGCTTAAATGTGTTGGCAGGAAATTATACTCCCAGCCTCATAAAAAGATTGATGGCCAACACACTCTAGACAGTGCAAATGCCTGATAAGTAAAATTAAAGCTGGCAGGGGAAGGAAGGAAGGGAGGGAGTGAAGCTATTGCAGGAGGAATTGCTTTGCTGCGATAGGAAGTGAAGGGAGGGGGAGCAGGCGGCGGGGGCATTTCGAATGCCCTGAGCCCAGGCTGGTTTTCCTGGTGAAATCCCGACTCAAGGGGGCTGGGCTGGGTTTACCGTTAAGCTCAGCCTGCTCTGGGGCAAGGTTTTGTTCTGCTTGCCCCCTGCTCTGGTTCCTTCAAATGCTGTGTGCATTCATGAGCTTCTGTTGCAGCCCTGACATGTCAGTTTCCACGTATGTAACCTGCTCCTTTGGCGGTTCCCTGGACCCGGCAAAGCCCCTCCTATCGAGCGGGGACAAGCGTGCACTGGCAGGATACTGGGGGAGAGCAGCATGAAAGTCCAGGTCTTTCCCCCTTCCATTTCTCTTGGGGGCTAGTCCGTTCAGCCTGAAACCAGACCTGTGCCACAGCTCCCAGAAATGCCCAGCACGCCCCCCCCCCCCCACTTCTGCACTGGGTGAAGCTGATTGAGTATGTATGAGAAACCGAACCCCAGGCAGCAGAGGAAGGACCAAAATTCACAAGGAATTTCTCCCGCTCTCCCCAAAAGCCAGATGGAGGCCTTGGGTTACATGGACTCATCGGAAAGGAATGCGCTTCGAAGGAGCACAGCCGTGCTTCAAAGGCGCTGAAAACTGAGACTGAACAGCGGGAGGGGGGAATCCTGGGAGAAAACTGACCCAAGTCATTTGCTAGCCAACCTGCGACCAGCTGGGCTACACTCCTTCGCACCTTCAGACAGACAGCAATACCTGCATATTCCATATGTCCCACCTTGGAGCCCAGGTAGATCCATCCACAGACTGCCACCTTTTGCAGGACTGTATGCAGCTCTTTAAATCCAGCCTTTCCCATTCTGATGCCCAGCAGATGTGCTTGGGGTACAATTTCCATCATCCCCTGCAGCCCAAACATGTCTGGAGGGGACCAGGCTGCTGGAACGCATCCAGTCATCAGAAGGTGTGGAGGGTCCTTTAGGTGGCCGTCCGTATTTGTTCTGCAGTACCCGGCTCGGTTTCTCCCACTGCCAACTCCAGCCCCTTTCCTCGGTTTGAAACCGTTTCTGTCTCCCTGAACTGCTAAGGCAGCAAGGAAGCTGCTTGCCAAGCATGATATATAATCTCACACACTCTCTCTCTCTTTCTCTTTGGCAATTTAAGAACACTTCAAGTGTAGCAGGGTCTTAACGAGGAGTATAAACAGAGCTTGCTTCTGCTGCCTGGGTGGTCCTTCAGGTGTGTGGGGCCTCGGCGCTTTAGCCTCCAGCCCCAACTGGAAGTCCTCTCAGGAGGATGAAGTTCACCTGATGGCAAGGCAAGCCAAGCCCAGGTCGGTCTGGCCAGCTCTGCTTGGCAGGAGCTACCCGGAGTCTCACGGAGCGGTTTTCTCCCAGCCCTGATTTGGCAGGCCAGGTGGGGATGCTGTGATGGAGCGGAACCCCTTCCCGTGTGGCTGGTAGGATTGGTTCCACAGATGGGTTCCATGCTCGCTTGCTCACTCCTTTCCGAATAAGTCGCGGCTGGCTTCTCTCTCTGTCGATGGTGCCAGATTGCTTCACGCGAGGAGGGATGGATGGAAATCCTTCCATTCCTTCACGTTCTTTGGCCAGACCAGGTTCCCAGAACAAACCAGCAGCTGCTGAAGCCATCCGTGGGAAGCCGAGATCTCGTGCATGCAGCTGTCCAGTCTTGGGGTCAGCTTTCTCTCCCTGGCCAGCTCCCCTGCATTCCAGACGGCCTCCGAGAAGGAAGAGAATCTTTCTCCACTCCTTAATTTGATGCCCGCTTTCCACCCTTGGTCCTCAGTGGGCAAGATGAATAAGGTATCAAAAACTTCTTGGGATGGTAGGGGAAAGTCACCATTTTTACTTTGTAGGAAGGAGTCGCGATGTACCATTTCTAGAAATTTGTAAAAGCCATGAGGAAAGTGTGAGGGTTTTTTCGGGGGCTGGTCCGGGAGGGGGAACATTTTGGGAGAAGTTGGAAACTGAGTAACACTGAAAGTTCTTTGATGCTTTTCAGAGGTCCAAAGTCACTCCGTGATTTTTAGAACAGCCTTCTCCCAACCTGCTGTCCTTCTGCTATTTCGGACTCCAGTTCCTATCAGTCTGAGGCAGCATGGCAGTGCTCAAGAATTCTAGACCTTGTAGTCCCAAACATCTGGGGGACCCCAGCTTGTGAAGAGCTGCTTTGGGAGCATAAAAGCAGGTTCCATCTTGCTAAAGTTACATTATGTATAATTTTGTTTGCTCATATTATCATGATATTGAAAAACTTTAAAAAGCAAACTCAGGAAATTTGTGATGACTGTCTGAATTAACCATTTGTTTAAATCTATCAAACATGAACGTTTTATGAGCAAACCAATATATAGAAGATACTTTAGTGTTGTGTTGGATGTAGAGAGAACATGAGCAAGTTGTCCCTGGAGCTTCTGGAGCCAGAAGATGCAGGAGGAACTAGAGACACCGGAAAAGTGACACATCCATAAGAAAACTCAGGGAAATTCCTAACCCTGTTCTTGTTTGTGCAATGAAACAGGGGGGAAAACTGGAGGAAAAGCCATGTTATTTAGCTTGGAAAGGCTCAGCTGAGGAATGATAAGCAACCATATTTAACAAAAGGACCTTTAAGCGATCTCAGCCTGGTATTTCATGAGACTTTCATTCACTTTGGCAAATCATTGCCATTAATGAACATCTGATCTTTTTATAGGAAAGGGGATCTTTGGCAGCAAGATCAGTTCCATCCCTCCATCATAAGAACCTTGCCATTGAGTAGCTTCTTTCCAGAAGAGATGGTTGAATCCTAGTGATACCACTTAGAGGTTTTATAACTTAAGGCGGAGTGGTCTAGCAGTAAGGTCTGACTGAGAACTTTGCTGAAAACTGTCACAGTACATCCGCTGGCCCAGAACTTCATAGTTAAAGATTTAAAAAAGAAAACAAGGGAATAGGTCCGCATGTCCTGGGCACAGACTGCTGCAGGGAGAGCTCTTAACTGCTTCCTTGCATTCTGGAAAAGTCAGTCCCTGGTCCCCCACCCTGGAGCCCAGCACATCTGGAAGCTGGAGAAGAGATTTCTTGGAGTTCCCAGGCTGACCTAGCCCAGCTGCTACATGGCTTCCAGCTCTCCTTTCTCTCTTTGCGGGAAGATGCTGATCACTGGCCTGGGCAAGGCCAGTCGCTGCATGCGTCTGTGAGCTGGTTTGGCGAGTTGCAGAGGCAATATCCGCTCTGTCTCCCTGCAACAGCCTCCCTTTCAGCTGCGACTCCTCCTCGGAGAAATCTCCTCGGCCCCGGGTTTCAAGGAACCCTCTCAAGCGCTGAGTCAGCATCGCTTCACGAGTGACACCAGGCAGAACCAGCCTCCTCCTCCCTCCCTCCCTCGCGCTCGCTCGCCTCCCTCGTCTCTGCTTCGCACCTCTTGATATCCAGCCAAACACACTGGCTCATTCAGCTGAGAAAAGTCTGAATCCCAGATGTGAGTGGACCCAGCTGGAGGCCGGATTCGAAAGCCAGCTTTGTGCTGGCTGGGAGAATCAGGGTGGGGGCAAACACCCAGTCCTGGCCACACAGTTTTGAGGGTCCTGGAGCAAGACACCCTCCCTGGGCCCCCACCCTGGTGGGTGGGTGCTTGCTTGCTTGCTTGGCAGGCAGAGAGCCCAGGAGCAGGCGAGCCTGGGGGCTCTTCCCAAGGGGTGCCCAATCCTGCCTGCCTTGGATGCTGGCCCTCCCAACACACTAACCAGGGAACCCCACAGGGACTGTGGGGCTGTGCAGAGCCTTGGAAAGGGCAGGCTCTGGAGGCCCCTAGGAAACGGAGCCCCCACGGGCTCTGTGGAGGTGGCTTCTCCACCCTGAGAAGCAGCTGGCCAGGGCTAGCATTGCTGTCGGAGCCGGAGAAGGGGATGCTTGTTTTTAAGGAGTTTGGCGGCAGCGGTTGTGACTGATGTTGTTGTTGTCGCTGCTGCTGCTGCTATTCAAGCCCAGTGGCACTCCCAGTGAGACGTGGGCAGCCGCCTCTTCCTCTGGGTCCCTCCTGCAGTTCTTGAACCATCACTCCCTGGATGGATGTTGCAGTCCAAGGCTTCCCTCTGGGCAGCTGGAGTTGGTCTTGGGCATCCAGGTGCCTTGAACCCATGTCTGCTTTGCCAGCTTGAGGAAGCGGCTGCACAGCCAGTGAAGGTCTGAGAAGAGCCACTTTCTTTGTGCTATGTGGAGGAGCTGCAGGTTGGGAAAGAACGTGAGGTTTGGAAGGCAGCCGACACTCCGCCCAGCAGGCCAGGATGGTGGCTTTTGCCGAACGGCCCCAAGCGTTGCCTGGTGTGTGGGACCAGTTTCCTGGAAAAGCTTCTTGCAAGCCCTGCCCGTGCCCAGGAGAGCTGTGTGAAAGCACAGCCGTGTCCTTGAGGCGGCCTCTGGGTTGTGCGCTGGCTTCCAACATCCTGGGGGGCTTTTGCCCCTGGAGCCCGGCCCTCCTCCTCCTCAGATCCCTTCCAGAAAGGCTCCTAAGAACAGCCATCTTCTGAGCCTCCTGGTGAGACCAGCTCTGTGACTGGATTGTCTTCCGTTTGTTGGAGCCAGCGCGGCAGACGGCCAAGTATGCGATTCTTAACTCCGCAAGTATTTCGAGGGGGACTTGCCAAACATGTGAGGGTTGCGCGTTCTTTGTGCGTGTGTGTTTTGGAGGCTGCCTCTGCTGACTAAGCACTCTCCGAGTCCCGTCTGATGCGAGAACTGTTTGTTTTGTCTAGCTCTGCAACAAACAAGAGCTGTCGGAACTCCTTAGAGCCTCCACAAGTGGATTTCTCACACTTGGCAAGGTCGCCCCAAGTCGCTCTGATGCCCAAAGCAATGGACAGGATGGGCCAGAGCCAACCGGACTGGCAGCTGAGTCTTTCTTCCCACCAGGGACGAGACCGCCTCTCCCGGTGTGGCTGAGGGGCTGCAGGGCGGGCCTTGTGGGGCGCAGCCCCCCACTCCGACACATGGTGCCCCCTCCGTGCGTCGGCCGCCTGAGGCCTGTGCCTCGCTTTGCCTCATGGGCGGGCTGCCCTGCTGCTGCAATCCATCACACGGGAGCTGCGACGTGGACCTCCCTGGGGGCTGGGCTGGCCCCTGTGGGAACCAGCAAGTGTAGCGACCCTCAGTTGCGTATCCGTGTCTCTTGGAGCTGTCCTTGCAGACACGCCAAGTGCTGATCTGGCGCTGGGGCTGGGGCAGTCCAGGGCCAGCACCCAGCGGGACCCAGCCTTTCCCTCGGCCCCTGCTTGCTGGGGGATTACTCCGAGAAGGCGGAGAGTGAGCTCTGCAAAACACAACCACCCACAAACCCCTCCGATCCTCTGCCGCAAAGAGCCGCGTTCCGTGACTTGTGCCAGCGATGCAGATGGGGAGTTTGTGCAGTTGTACTTAGCCAGGAGGGGAGAAGAGGTCTCTGGGGACACGGGGGGACAAGGAGCTGGGCTCCCAGTGGATTGTGACACCCCTCCCTCTCTCATGCTTCATCTCCTCGCTCTAGGAATGGACCTTTCCGCCAATCAGGATGAAGAAAGTGATCAGGAAACCTTCCAACTGGAAATCAACAAAGATACCAAGAAATGCACCTTTAGGACCTATACTGGGAAGTACTGGACCTTGACCTCCAACGGCGGAGTGCAGTCCACCGCTTCCACCAAGTGAGCTTTTCACTAGGGAAGTCCAGTTAGTCTTGGGCTTTTCTTTTGGCAATGTTTTGCTGATCTCCTAAATATTACTTAATAGTCAATGCCGTTAGTAGTAAGTTTTATGATTTTGACCGTGTTTGGAATAGTGCAAGCTGAAGCTTTAATTTACTTTCTCTACCCATTGGCAGACACTGTGTGTGTGTGTGTGTGTGTGTGTGTGTGTGTGTGTGTGTGTGTTTGTGTGAAAGAGAGAGAGAGAGAGTGACAGAAGATGAGAAAGGTCTTTTTCCTGGGGAAAAATGCTTGACTGCAATTGCAACTCTGAAATTACTCTCCGTTGTTTCCATTCCTATATGGATGAGCATAAAGGCAGCAATGGATTGTAAGAATCAGGTGCTGCCAGCAATTCGATAGGCAGCCACGCTTGAAAAATGTCGACAGTTGTCTGATAAGTTTCTGGCTGGTCGGTGTACGTCTCCCCCAACATTTCTCTCCTGTGAATGGATCCTGGCAAGACCCTTGCCGAGGCTGCCTGTTGGGGCGCCCAGAACGAGCACCCCCAAATCTTTATGGCACGGCTTTTAATCCTTGCGCCCTTTCCCTCCTCCTCTGCCGAAGCAGGAATGCCAACTGCTACTTCGACATCGAGTGGTGTGACCGGCGCATTACGCTGAAAGCGGCCAATGGCAAATACGTGACAGCGAAGAAGAACGGGCAGCTGGCTGCCACTGCGGAGACCGCAAGTAAGAGCCCCCGGCCCCCGCAGGCGCTGGCAGGAGGCGAGGGGGCGCCGCGTGGGGCTGGCTTTGCCTCGGGCCCTGCGGCTGCCCCCAGGACTGGGTTTCCGGCAGCAGGGCGAGAGCGGGGCAGCTCACCCGTATTCCCTCCAGGATCCAGGGAGGATGCCTCCGAAGAGCAGTTTCCAGGGAGGGGCGGGCAGGCGGAAGGCGTCTTCTGCTTTCCACAACTGGTGGGAACCGAGTGCTGGCGCAGGAAGATGTTTGGCGGCCCCAGATGCTTTCTCAAGCGGTGCCCGGCCACCGTGACAGCCGCTGCAGGTGGACAGGAAGTTTGGGCTGAGTAGCTTTGGTCTCGGGGGGTTTCCTTCTTCATTGGCTCCCCTGGGACCCTCCACTTACACCTTTTCCAACCTGGGCCTCTTCAGACGTTTTGGACGGTGGCTCCCAGCACTCCTCGTCCTTGGCCACAGGGGCTGGAGCTGATGGGAGCGCAACCCTAAAACACCTGAAGCACGCCAGGTTCAGAAACTGGCCCATAATTTGGGAGTCCGGAAAAATCGAATGGCTCACTGAGCTTTGGTAGTTTCTCTGTGTGGGAATGAAGCCACATCGGAGTTTGTGTGCCCTGAGTCAGGCGTGTTCTCCTTCTCCCCCCGGCTGGACAGGTGAGACAGAACATTTCCTCATGAAGCTGATTAACCGGCCGATCATTGTCCTCCGGGGAGAGCACGGCTTCATCGGCTGCCGAAAGGTGACCGGCACCCTGGATTCAAATCGCTCCTCTTATGACGTCTTTCAGCTGGAGTTCAACGATGGTGCCTACAACATCAAAGGTATGGGCCGCATCCACGGCACCCGGCCTGCCTGTTGAGCTCAATGGAAGAGTGAAGCATTGAGCTCCCCCAGAACAGCCACTTTCACTTCCAGAAAGCAAAGTGAAGGTTCTAGTCCTCATGGCTGTAAAGTTGCTTGGAAAATATGTAGCCCGTATTGCAGGGTAGTGGGGAGGTTTGATGCCGTTCCTTCTCCTCTTCCCCCAGAGGCATAAATCGTGGTGAGCCTAAATCAGTAAGACCAGAGAAACCCTGCCAGCCTTGCTCAACTTTTTAAAAGCTGAAGAATTTGTTTACTCTAGTGCTGAATTTGAATACTTGTGGGCTTGTTCTGACATAAGTACTTGGCCTTTTCAGCCCTTCCAGAGGTTTCTCATCCCGTGTTTTGTCGTCTTGGTTCTAACTTGCCCACGCCGCCTCAGCAACTGCAGGCCAGGGTGCCCAAAATGAGGCTGCCCTTGAGAGAAGAGCAAAAGAAGAGGCTTCCACCCTGGGTCCGGCCACCCTCGGAGGCTCACCTGGCGTGCAGGCAGGGCAGGGCCTTCTTGGTGGCTGCACCCAAGCTCTGGAGTGCACTCTCCCAAGGAGTCCGCCTGGCACCTTCTCTGTTGACCTTCCACTGACACGCAAGGGCCTTGCTTCCACAGGACTCTGGCCTGCCTGAACGGTTTGCGTCCTCTGCACCTGGTTGCTCTTTCATTTTCTGCATCTTGCTCTTCCCGGCTATTTTACTGTAAACCATCCAGAGAGCCCTTTGGCTAGATGTCGAAAGCAGACGATAAACACTGTCTGGTAGAACAAGTAGTAGTATCCATCGGCTGCTGAAGCATGGGCCACGTGTCCAAGTCTGGCCCAGCTGGCGTCCCTGATAGCCACGAGGCCCACTCTCCATGCCTCCCTCCCCGCTCTTCCTTTCTCGATGTTTGGTAGTTCCCTAGATTTGCACATCTTTCCTTCCCCCTTTAAAAGGGAGAAGAATTGCCCCTCCAAAAGCTTGCGCCAAGCAAGAGCTTTTGAACCGGCTCCTCTCACCATCGCCTGCAGCTCACAAGAGTTTCCCCATTTCTGAGCCTTGGGCCGAAAGACATTCTGCCCCCTCGCTGCAAACATGGCTTCCTACCGTACAGCCCTCCGTCCCAAGCCTGCTGACCCCGCTTTCCTCTCTCCCCCGCTCCCCGTTTTGCAGATTCGACTGGGAAATACTGGATGGTTGGCAACGAGTCGTCCATCACCAGCAGCAGCAACACGCCGGTGGACTTCTTCTTTGAGTTCTGCGACTACAACAAGGTGGCCATCAAAGTGAACGGGAAATACCTGAAGGGCGACCACGCCGGGGTCCTGAAGGCGACGGCCGACGCGGTTGACCCCTCCACCCTCTGGGAGTACTAAATGCACTTTGGCCCTCCTTCCCTTCCGCTGTCCTCTCCCCCTGCCTCTTTCATTGCCAATTTGTGTTGGGGTTTTTCCGATGTTCTGGCGTGTCTCTTCCTGCGGAAAGGGGTTCTCTTTCAGTCCAGTCTGTGCTTCTCCCCAGCCATAGAATTGGGGGTGGCTCGCCTCTTCCCTTCGTTATGTGAGTCTGTCTTAAAAACTGGAAGCAACGTGGTTAGCCCAGAGAAATGGTTAGCTGCCTGAATTTCCTCCCGGGAGGTCTTGGTTTGTGTAGGCTAGAGCCAAGCCTCCCCTTCTCTCTCCTGGGCCTCGGCGTTTAAAAAGGGAATCATTCCACTGTGCATCCCCTACTCAAGTAGAGCCGGTCTCCTCGGCGCTGTGCGGAGCTGAGAGCCGTCACGGTGGCGGCTCGCTCGGCCCAACGCTGGCGAGGGAGGCAGCCAGCGACGTTCTCATGCTGGGGTTGCGCTCTGGATTAGGCTAGTGTTTTCTCTCTCTCTCTCTCTCTCGACATTTGACCCAAGTGAAATGCATCTTTTCTTCAGCCAATGGCAGAGAAGGGGTCCCTCCGACGCAGGGGCTCCATGTGTGCCACAGTGGCAAGAAAACCAGGGGCGAATTTACAGCAAGGTTTGAGCCAGGAAATCCGTGTGGCGGTCAGGGTTGGAAATGCCCGCCACGCACGACACGAGCTGCCTTCGGGGGGCCAGGACGGGGCAGGAGTGCCACTTGCAAAGAGACCAGGCAAGCCGAACAGCTGCGCCTGCCCGGAGCCCTCCTGCGCCCACCTGGCTTCGTGCTTCTGGGCTCCCAGCGAGTGTCGCGGGCCATCCAAAACAGCTCCACATCTGCACTGCAGTTACTGACACTGCCTTGCCAGTCCCCGGTCCCTCTCTTGGAAGGCGCAAGCTGTTCTAGACCTTTCCTCTCTCTCTACAGATGTATTATTGCATTTGGTATCTTAAAAATAATCTGAGAGTGGCCGAGGGGACCTGACAGGAAGCTTGCCAGTGATGGCAGCATCCAGCGGATGGCAAACCGCAAGTCAAACCTGCACCAACCCTTTTTTCAGCTTGGGCGGCCAAGTAGCTCAGCCCGCCCTCTCTCGATTCCTTCCTGAATGCCCCCACGGAAGATGTGACCTCAGCCAG
The DNA here is from genome assembly GCF_004798865.1 of Varanus komodoensis. Classification (NCBI taxonomy): domain Eukaryota; kingdom Metazoa; phylum Chordata; class Lepidosauria; order Squamata; family Varanidae; genus Varanus; species Varanus komodoensis. Next base: position 5,301,692 of record NW_025335684.1, read on the forward strand.
CAGCTGCCTCTCACAGGTGCGGGAGGGAGATGGGGGTCCCCGCTCGGTTCTGTGACTGCACAAACGGAGGACGGGGCACGGAGGCACTGCTTCCTGCCCGCCGGCTGCCTCTCCCTGCCTCCTTTCTGGCCTCGCTCAGGAGTTCCTGGTGCTTAAGGAGCAGCCACATCTCAGCAGCTTTTTATGTGCACTGCAGCCAAGATAAGCTGGGGGGCGGAAGGGAGTAGGGGGCAGACATGTTGCATGTTTACATGCCTTCAGGGGCAGGAGAAGTAAGAGCCCCTTTTGCTTCCAGTCGCTTTGCTGGTGGCTCGGAAGCAAGTTGCTAATCTCAACTTACAGACTCGGAAAGCTTTTTAAGAATTAGCAGATGCTTGCACAGTCACGCGCTTGGTTCGTTTTCTCTCGTCCCTTAACCTGACTGGAAATCCCCCTGCCCTCCGCACCCCTTACCCAGTGGCTGTTGTCTTTTAAGGGCGAGCATCGAAGTGTCCATTTCCCATTAGTGTGTCCTGCTTGGCTGTTCCTCCCTGCTCGTGTTTTTGGAAAGTCTGTCCGAGGCTGCTTCCCAGCACCTTTGCAATTCCACGCTCTGCTTGCGTAGTTCCTGGAAAAGGGAAAGAAGACCAAAACCGTGCTTTCCTCTCTATTTATAGAAGCTCTTCACAGAGCCATCCTCAACCGCCTCCGATAGGTTTATATAATCCGTGTGGGCATTTGTCCTGTTGCGTACGCGTACCAGCATTCAGAAGAGGCTCGAGTACATGCGTGTACCACATTTCTCTTCTTTGATGCCTTCTTGGAGGTTATCTCTGTTCCTTTAGGCCACCCAAGACCCTGAACTTCAGCCATCTCTTGCCCAGCTCAATGCTCTGGTTTCATCAACCTGCAAACAGTAAGGGCTTTAGAGAAAAAGTGCTCTTACATCTCTGTGCCCAAATCCTTGAATCCATCTGTCTCATGCCTTGCTAAGCAGATAATTGTGCAGAACCCACTTGGACAGTTAGCTGTTGCCCCAATACAAGGGGCTAGTCCTTTTGATCACTACAGGCAGAGGAGGAGTGTTTTGAGCCTTAAAATAAAAAATCACCTTGCTATCTTAACGGGATACTGCCATTGATGTCTGGTGCTAAATTCTTAAGGAAACTGGAATTATCTGCCTTACTAGTAAAGGGGGATTCGCTCCAGGGGCTGTTTGGGGGCAACCAGGAAAGGCAATGGTGGGAACAGAGATGACTTTCTAGCGGGGCCGAGGGTGTGATCCATCCTTTAACACCCGCCAGGCTTCACCCTTCCAGTGGCCTCTCCCATCCCTCTCCCGAGCGACCCCACCGACTTCTGCGTAACCGTTTAACGTCGAGAGTTCTCTTCCTTGCCTTCTACCTTTGCTGTTGTGGCTCTGAAAAGCATCTCACATTCTGGTATATTTTGTTAAGTTTTTTTTCCTTTTAAATATACTTTTGTAAGTGCCATTTGTATAGCAAGCTTCAAATGGAGAAGAGAAGTGACGAAATAAAATCCTGCATTCAGATAAGAAAGAAATGGTTGTGCTGGGCTTTTTTTTCCCCCTCATACAACAATAAAACTTCTGGATGTGGAGGCAGAAAAATCTTTTTGGCACAGTCCAGCCAGCCTGAGGGATTTGGGGAACTGCAGAATTCTTTCTGTCAAATAGGCAAAGAGGACACCCTACGGGCACACTCTGATACAAGTTTAACCAACTTCTCTGTGCGGGTTGGGCTTGCTGGGACTGTTTTTGTCTGAACATACAGTGCATAGGATCATGCCTTAAGCATCTCTGGAGGTTATGCATTTAAGCTTGCTTAACTGTTAGCGAAGATTTCTAAGCCCCCAAACCTTCTGTGGCAGTCAGCCTTCTCCCCATCCTCCTGAGGAACCCTAGTTTTGGGTACCCGTGGCTGACTACAATTCCCAACATTCTTTAGGAGAAGAAGCAGTCATGAAACAGGGACCAAGATACAGTGATGTCCACTGCAACAAGAAGTTGCCGTGTAGATGGCTCTTGTTCAGGATACTTCCCTGAATTGCTCCCTGTCCATCTCCCCCCACCGTACCCCCCCAAAAAACCCCTTGGGCAGCACTCTTGTGGCTGCTGGGCTGTTGAGTTGTCAGTGAACTGGCTTAGGGGGTGTTTTTGGTAATGCTGGGGGTGGGTGTTTTCTCCAAAGGCGTGCAAAATTTTGCTTTTCCCCAAGCAGGCTTGGACATCTTCTCTGATTGGGGGGGCGGGCACTTCAGCCGTCCCAGAAACCAGCATGGAGAAAAGCATGAGGAGATTGCCTGCCCCTTCCCCAGTCTGGTAGTCCCAACTATTTGGACGACATAAATCTTAGGTTACCCTGAAGTCAGCAAAATGGAAGTTTTGGGTATGCAAGTTACCGCAATGTCTTTTTGACAACTGGCTACGTTTTGAAGATGGAATAGGATGAGCATGTCTCATACTTATGTTTGACTATGTCCCACAGCTGTTTCCTTTGGGGAGGAGACAACGCAACTAGTTTTTCATGGGAAGTGCTTTCAAATTTGCCAATACGTGTGTTGTTAATGATCTGGTTGTCTCTGGGAGCGAGGGGAACACAAGTGAGTTTTCCACACCCTTTTGGTAACTAAGAAAACTAATATCACAACACCGGAAGGTTAAATGGGCCACCTGGAATAACTCGATGGGTGGAGGACCTGGTGAAATTTTAACTTTTCAGGCAGGTGACTTTTAAGCATAATCTACATGTGGAAAAAGATGGGAATATTCATGCTCCTTGGAAATCTGTGCATGATTATCTTCACTAATACACTAAATCTTGCCCATATTTTTTATTTATAGATAGATGAGATTATATATCTATATCTAAGAAAATGCACCATTTTAGCTTCACTTTTCCCACCCACTTTCCCCCCCCCCCCCCAGTTTACTTGGTTTGAATTGGCTTTGATTTTGAAATGAACGCAAGAAATCCCCTTTACTGACCATTTCCTAACACAGTCATGCTGGCTGGGGCTGATAGGAGTTGTAGTCAACACATCTGGAGTCACTCGGAAGCCTGCGTCAGTCCCTGGTTTTAAGGAATACACACATTGTTCCGTGCTCAGTATACAAAATGGAACCTAAAAGCTCCATCTTACATCAATATCACCCCACAGCTGGAGCGTTCTCATAAGTAGCTTTCAGCCTTCCAGATGTTTTGGGCTGTAGCCAGCACACCAATAGGGAGGGATTGGGGGAATTCTGACCTTCCAGGTTTTTTAGCCTACAAGTTGCGCACCCACCACATAAGCAGCTGGCTTGCCAGAAGCATCCTCTGTCCAGTCACAACTCCCCCCATGAGAGGGTCTTCAGCCCCTCCCAGGGCCCGTTCCCAAGCATTCAACCCCCATAAGCACCTGGTTCACCTCCACGTACACGAAGGCACTTCTTCAAAAGGCAGCCAGACGCTTTTCCTCCTGGCTGTGGCGGGGTTTCGTGCTGTGTGGCGCTGCGAACCGCGGTTATCCTGGCCTCTATAAAAGCAGCTGGGCACTGAGCACCTCCCTCATGTCTCTGCCTCACAAGAGCTGGCGCCTTTTCTGCTCTCACACACCTGTGCCAAAATCAAGCTGGAATTTCTGAGCAGCAAGGAAGCTGGGGCGCCCCATCCTCCTACGAATGGGGTTCTGTCTTGGCTGATGGGAACCAGGATTCTCTCCTGCAGGACCTCAGACTTGGGGGGCCAAATCCCGCCAGGCTGGGACTCTTCCCCTCCCATCCCAAAGGGAGAAAGGGCTGAACCACTGGCCGCAAAAGCATTAAGCTCCGATTATGCTTCCACTTGGCATCCAGCATTGAGCGGGGGGCTGGACCCAGTGGCCTTCTAAGCCCCTCTCAATTCTGTTCTATGAAACGTGGTGGTATTCGGGGAGGGGGCTGCCCACCCCTGGAAGGTGGCCTTGAGAGCTCAGATGGAATCAGGCCCTGGGCTGGAAGGGGTCACTGTTCTTCTGCAGGTGCAGCCTGATCTTCGGGGAGTCTTGCCTGCGACCCCACAAAGGGATGGGAAGTTCCGACCTCAGGCGCTTCAGTGCATGCCGAAGTCCAAAGTGAAAAGGCAGAAGACGAGCTCTGTTGGACATCCAAGACAACACACCCTTGTTAGGGGCTGCAAGGCACCAGCCAACACCCAGACCCAAGCCTCTTCCAAGGCTGTGCCCCCCAGTCAGTGCCTATCGCCCCACCCATCCCGGCCGACTGCTTCCTCTTCTCAAATCTGTCAGGGAGGAAAAGAGAACAGGTGTGGCATGCCAGGAAGTGGGCAGTGCCAGGAAGCTGGAATAACGGCATTTGGGCTCGTCGTAATAAAGGGTTATCTCAGTGTGGATTTGGGGCTTTTTCCTAATGGCTCAGCACGGCTACAACTGTTCTTCCGAGATGCTGGAGTCATTCTGTCCGCACCCAACTTCATGACGCACTGCAGTTCTCCCAGGTGTTTAAGAATACGTGATCCGGCAAAGAGTCTGCTGGTTTGAATTTTAAGTCCAGGACTAGTAACGCAGAAGCACTGGCTTTGTCCTGCAGGAGGGAGGGGGCAGAAGAAGCAGATGTATTTTGCTTTTGCAGTGCATGCTTGTGGATGCCACCTCTGTTCACAAAGGCAGCCAGTCAACCAGAGGCGCTTATTGAAAAAAATAACAACAAAGCAGAGCCAAGCACACCGGTTTCTGTTGCCAGTAGCAACTTGCCTGAGGGGGTGTGTGTGTTTGCTTGTCGGTCTGGTTGTTTGTTTTTGCAGAAAGAAAAACTTGTGCTTCAAGGCTATTGCCGCTGCAGAGCAAAGCTAGGTACATGAAAAAGAAAAAAGGATGTGTGTCTCATTTCGCTATTGCCATTTTAAACGCAACAGGCCTGAACTGCTCTGTCAGAGAGGGCGTCTTCCCTCGGAAGCATCCTTCCTTCCAAGCTGCCTGGGGCCTGGCCGTGTCCTACTGCCAGGCCAAGCCGGGGCTGGATTTTAATCAGCCCGCTGACGTGCATCCAAGAGCACCGCGTGATGTTTTATGCAGCCCTTTGGACAGGCGTCGATTTTTGCAGGCCTCGGCTTCACCCAAAGGGGCCATAACGACGAGGCTGGTGGGCTTCTGGAGGCCAAGCCTGGACAGAGGCAGCGGAAGAGGCCTTCTTGTTGCCATGGTGATGAATGGCCTGGCCTGGCCGCTCTGCTGCTGCGGAAAGCCGGAGACCCCGGAGACCGACTCAGGGCCGTCCCCAGGGCTGGGAGGGCCCTTGGGCGAGCCCTCCTGCAACCCCTCCCCCCACAGTGCATTTCCCTTTTCATGCCCATCATCCACAGCCAAGGTTGTGCCACATCCTCTTTTTAGGTTCCTCACCACGTGCTTGCTTGACAAGTTGGCAGCCGCATCTCTGCCCTTCCTCCTCACCGGGGTGCTTGGGCTGAAGCAGGAGGGAGCCGAAAGGGCCGCTGTGGAGGAGAAGAGCAGCGGCAGCTTCGACAAGGCGCAGAAAGACAAGGCTTGCAGAAAGACGGCCCGGCAAACTGCTCTCAAAACCAGCATGTTGCTCCAACATCCCATCAAAATCTACTCCCCCCGCCAGACTAAGTCTATTAATTCCAATGCTGTCTTCTCAGACATCTCAGAAGGAATCTCTCTGGTCTATGTGACCGTCTCCTTTCCTTGCTCAGCTGTCTCTTCTCCAGGCTAAACATACAAAGTTCTTCCAATTTTCCCAGGGGCTGCTGCCCCCAGACTCAGAGCAGGCCTAGTACTTTGGGGGCTTCGCTTCTCCTACAGCAGGGGTGCCCAGCACTTTGGGGTCAAGCAGCACAATTAGGGTTCGGACAATCTCACAGAACAGCTGTCCTTCTGCGGCCGGGTTTGTCCACAGCGAGTCACAAAACACTCTTCTCCGAGACAGCAAACTGGCAAGACTATCCCATGTCTGAGAACCTGGAACAAGCAGAGGTGGACTCAGAACACAAAGCCACTGTCCCAGATAAAGATCTGAGAGGTGCATTTCACAGGATGCTGGTCTCCCAGGTATAGAAAGTAATGAATCCATAAAAGGGCACATTGTCTGGCAGGCACCAAGAGAAGCCATTCCCAGCCCTAAAGCATCAATGGGGGAAAACGCAGCGGAACATCATGGAGTCGTCAGAACACGCAGTCAACAAGCTGCCCCTCTGCATTTCCACACAATGTTTTCCTTGCGACCCAAAGCTGCCTAAAACACACACAGTGCTCCCTTTCCCCACATCACTAGACAATCAAAACTCCCTGGTACTGAAGGGATTTCTACACTGTCCTGCACTCTTTACCACACCACCACACTGGCTCTAAACCCAAATTAAGTGCTAGTTTTAACCTACTTAGTACTTCAGTACTTGCTGGAGTGACTCTCCCGACCACAGATTACTGGGTCACTCGCTCAAAATCTGGGATCTTCCTTTGAGACTCGGCGGGCAGCGAGAAGGGGCAGGGGCTTTCTCCGTGTGTCCCCTCCATCTAGGGAATGGCATCCTCACGGAGCCCTGCCTGTTGCCAACCTTGAAATCTTGACAATAGCATGTTAAGACAGCTCTTTATGCCCTTTTAAAAGATATACACAGATCTTCCAGGTCTTCAGCAAGGTGCCCATCCCAGGTGACTGTACAGGGCTGCTCTTCATGGTAAGTTGCTTTTGTTGCTTTTAGTAATTTTTGTGTTTCGAAAACGATTGTGGCATTTATATTGCTTTTTAGGAACTGCTCTAAACCACCCAAAGAGCTCTGCTTAGTGGATGGTCTAGAAATGAAATAAAGATAAATAAAAAACCCCAAATGCATCACCCTGTTAGCACAGCAGAGTTCTGTATAAACGCCTCATCCAATGCAGCTGGAAAGTTTTGGCCTCATAAAGAGGAGACGACTGGGCCTGCAAAGAGATCCCGGAGGAGACCCTCACGCCCCCTTCACCTCTGCCTGGTCCCCGGGGTCCCATGCACCCTCCCTCCCTCCCCTCCGCCCGAAAGCAGCCGAGCCGAACCGTCCCTGCGCTTTCTCTGGGGTGAAGAGGGAAAAAGGTCTCTGACCTTGAATTGGAATTGCTGACCAGCCGCAGGACTGGGAGGGGGCGGGGGGGGGAGCCTGCTTTGATGCTGCAGGGGGGCCGCTTGCTTTGCTGAACGCTCCCGGCTCTGAATAGCCGCTTTGGAGTTTTTCATCTTGCCTAAGATTTATCTGAACAGGTCAGAGAAGACCTCTCCCCCTCCCCGGCTGCCCCTCGGAAAGCAAATCCACGTCCCAGATTCCCTCCGCCTCTCTCTGCTGCTCCAGAGTGCAAGACATCAAGGACCAGGGGAAGGAGGGGGAGGACTTGAGCTCTTTTAATATGAAACTGGAACATGCATTCAGCCTCCTAAAACCATCATTTCAGCCTTTTACGAGATGAGGGGGCTGCCTGGCCCCTGCAGCAGCAATATTTGAATAGAACATCTAGAGTAGACCCAGGGGAAGGACCGTCAGGGAAGGGAGAGGAGGAAATGAGGAACAGCACAGAAGAACCACCGTGTGGTTCGGTCGAAGGGTCAGACTGCGATTCCGGAGAGCGGAATTCAGGTCATTGTCCCTCTGTCTAATCACAGGGCTTTATTTATTTTATGGGAATACAATAAAATCGAGGTGCCTTGCAGAGGTGGTGCTAAATACGGAGAAGATTGAGGCCAATGGAAATCCCCACAAAAGCACTAATTTCCGTATGTTGTAGAGATTTTTTTGAGATTACCAGTCTCCTAAGGACTCCCTTATTTGCAAAAAGGGGGTGCATAGGCAAGGGAAAGGAAGGCTTTTGATGTCAGAAAAATGAACCCCAAGGCAGAAAGATTCAATGGGGGGGCAGCAGGAGGGGAGGCCCCTGTGGGCAAAAAGCCGGCTCAGCCAAGGGGCTCAGCCACAGGGGAGATCTTCAGCCCCTCTGTACCTTTATTTTAGAAAGTGCCTCTGGACAGCAGCAAGTGGGGCAGCCGACCTGCCAGAGTGTTGGGACTCCTGCCCGATTAGTAAGCTGCTTCCTAACCAGTGGCCTCAGGTTCCTTGCCGGAGGGAACAAATCAAGTGAGGACGCAGCATCCTATCATCCAAAAGTCACAGTAAGGATAGGAGGGCCACCTGAAACATGCAAGAGAGAGAGAGTTTCTGACTTTTCCAGAGCTTGTCCTCAGGCAAGATGCTGTGCAAAACTGGGCGGGCAGCAGGAAGGTGGAGACATGGAGTGGTGGAGCCACTCTGGCTCTGGCGTTTGGGTCCTGCTAAGAGAAGTTTCCAGAGGGCCTTTTGCACCGGAGGGGTCCTAAAATGGCAGCTGCAATTTCGACTGCAATTAAAAGAAGCCACGTTGGGAGGGGGGGACTAGCAAGCATCCCCAGGACCCTTTCCTGGCGGAGTGCACCAATGCTAATTGGCAGGGGTGAAGGCTTCCACTTGTCATTGCCAATCCAAGTCCCAACGAGAGCCAGTTGGTCTATTCCTGCCTTTAGGAGCAGGAAAAGCAAAAGGCTGTAAGATGCAAATGTGGGTGGTTTGCATCAGAGAATGTGGGAGCAATGCTGGATATCGAAAAGAAACGATGCTCAGGCGCAATGCACACAAACTCACCCACACATACAAATGCTACCTGGCTCTGAAGCTTGTGTGTGCCTTGTTGGGAAAATTTGGATAAATCCTGTCTGAAAAGCATTACTTCTGTGTGCTTCTGCATTGTGGGCTCAAATCCTGTACTCCTCAAAACCAAGCTAAGTCACTGTTTAAAAGGGCATTGGAATTCAGTTTACCAGGAAGTATCTTCCTAGCCCAGAGGGCTTCATGTGCCCTGGTCATGCAGAATGTCTAGAGTCTAGATAAGGGTCTGAGCTTATCATGAATAGTTTCTCAGTAGCTTGAATTTACATGTCTAAGCAGACCTGGAAATGGGTTCAAGTTACTCAACTAAAGTGTCAATACACTGTAATTAGAAATATTGTAATCTCATTGTTACAGTGTGATTGACTGACATTCCTTTATCTGTTCTGTATGTGATGACCTCAGAATCTTATTGTAATCTCTGCAATCTGTCATCAATTGCCCTGTACCTGTGACATGACTGGGAGTGTATAAAAAGCGTAGTTGTGTTGAAGCTTTGCAGCAGAGTTTACCTCTGCCTGCCCGATAATGCATTATTGTGAGTACGGACCCGTGGAGAACCTGGGTAATACAATAAAGCCAAGATGGTCTGGATGCTTGATCTTTCCCACGAACCCGAGTTTTATTTTCCTCTTCTCAAATTGAGATTCCGGGATTCTGACAGCCTTTAAAGGCATCCCTGTTTGCAGAGAGCCATGTGTGCATGGATGGAGAAAAAGAGGGTATTTGATCTTAGGTGGGGGGAAAACAACCCTTGGGCACCAAGATTGGGGTGAGGGGAACAGAGATGAAGCCCCGTGGGCTGAAGGACAGCTCATGGGGGGGCGGGGGGCAAATGCGGCAGAGCTTCTCAGGGCCCCCTACCTTGATTTCAGCCGGGGGGCTGTGGGCCTTCTCTAACATCTCCTCCGACAAAGAAACCGCTGCTCTGCACCCACCCTCCACAGGTAATTAACTTCACTTCCTTCAATTGCAATTATCAGCACCGGCAGTTTGCTGAGGGCTGACGCCCCTGACCCTCCCCGCTCTCTCTGGTGCCATTAAAGCAGCGGGAGAGGTCGAGAGGAGGAGGGGAAAAGGTGGAGGGCCACGGATTACACATGAATCGCACGGCTATCTCAGCCATGCAGGCTTGCTGAAGCGGGACTACAAACGGATTCTCCGTCCCTCCATTCGCGGATTTCAGCCCCGGCCTCCTCCTCCTCCTCGCTGCATTAGCAGCATCGGTTTCATCACTGCATGTCATTCCATAGCAAAGAGAAAGGGGACCAGAATATTAACGACGCCTGCTGTTCTCCGGCTAGCCCGCTCCAAGATCAGCCTAGCAACAGCGGGGACCGGAAAGAGCTCTCCCCATTGGTTGCCATGCTTCTGACATCAGCAGGGGCTCCCCCAGCAACCAGGGGTGGGGAGAAAGTTGATCTCCAGATGTTGGGGACTTCAGTTCCCAGCATCTCTAGTCATTAGCCCTGTTGGCAAGGGCCTGTGGGAGGTGAGGGACCACACATCTGGAGATCTGGCACCCTCCAGATGTTTTTGATGGAACTCTTGGGGCTCCTGACCCCCCTGATGGGAGCTGAAGTTCAAGATATCTGGAGAGCACTACATTTGGAAGATGCTGTTGCAGGGGTGCAGTGTTGTTCTTTTCTACCTTTAACTGTGCTGTCACCTCTCAGGCCCCCAGTCCCCAGCAGACCATGAAAGTGTAGGCCTTGTTCTGGAAACACGGCTGAGATAACGGACTCCATGGCTGTGTACGAAGTTGAACCAAGCCCACATGGTCTTTGCTCACCTTCCCAAGAGGCACAATTGCCCCCAGGTGTTAGGGAGCTGGGGCAGTGTGGGCAGTGGCTTATTTCAACCACATTTGCAAGGTACGGGGTCTCCCATCTTGACGCTTTTGCTGAGCCCCAGAGGGATGCCTTGCTGCTCAGCGGTGGGCAAAGACGTGAGCAGACGGATCATTGTGTGAAGCGTTTCTGCTAAGACAAGCCAGTGCGCTCCACTTATATTCTCCATGGCAGTGAGGGCTAAGCAGGAGAAGCCTTTGGAACAGAAATGTTCAAATGGTGGGTTTTCCTGTTTTGCCTCCACTTATTCTGAGGAACTTTCAGGACTGAGTTTCCAGTCTCCTGGAGGAAGAGTCCACAAAGTCAAACCAAGTGCATTTGATGCAACTCGCATACATCAGAGCGCATCATGTCCAGTTCTTGTGCCTCCATGTTTGAGACGGTGGAAATTCGACTTGCAACCAGTATCTTGGTGACATGATAAGGACTAGGTAAGGAAAACACCTCAAACTTCTTCCTGCCCTTTTCACTTTTTCCCAGACAAAGCAACAAAGGGTCTAACACAGTTGTTCACACAGCGGCTGCTCAGCTACTGACAGAAAATCCATAAGCAAGACACGAGGGCAACAGAAGCCCCTACCCATGTTCCCCGGCAACTGCGTAGACAGACATAGGGCATGATACTTCTTACCACACAAATTTTCAGTGCTTTTGCTGAACAACGCACAGGGCTTGCCTTCCTCTGGTTTTATCACACGGGTTTCCTCTGTTCAATCCCAAGGAGTGACCACAAAATGAGAGACCACATAGAATGAGTCCAACCTATCTCCTGCAGAACGGAAGACCCCACTAGCCAGGTATAGTCTGAGAAACAAAGCGAGACCCCCTGCATGGGCCCGGTCAACAAGAGGTCTCAGACCGCATCCTTGTGGAGCCCAGGAGTCTGGAGATGGCCAAAGGCATGTACCCACTCTGTTCTTCTCAAATGGCTCCGGAAATCAGCCTTTTGGCTTCACCAGCAAAGTCGGAAATGAGTCCAGTGCAGGCAAGAAAGGTGCAAAGCAAAGCCTACAGGCACTACGTAAGAACAGGTCTGTTTCTAAGGCTGACGGGGAAGCCTGACCCAGGAGCCTTTACAGGGGTTAGGCATTATTATTAGACGTGGGAATTATCAGCTGGTGTTTCTGCACAGCTGCCTCTTTAATCAGGGCTGGGTGAGGGTGCGGAAGTTAACTGCTTGCCTGCCATTCCTTGGGGCACTGGCTAAAAACACATCGGGGCTCAAACCTCTAGACAAGACGTTTCAACTTCAGGCTGTGAATCTGGGGTGCCATTTCGAACGACCCACATTTGGCCCAGACAGCTGGCTCAAAGACACAAAGACAGAAGGAACTGGAACGAGACGGACGGACGGCAAAAGGCTCCGAATGAGGGGGGGACGAACCGGAGCAGGGACGCAATTGCTGCCAGCCAGGCTGGGCTGAATATCCAACCTGCTCAGCGTTTGAAATGCTGAGCTAATCTAACTGGATGTGCCTGTCAGGAATCCTCACAGAGCTGCACATTCATTTAATGGGGGAGCCTCCGTTCCTCCGGAGGAAGCGGCAGTGAAGGGCAAGGGTGTCGCTGCTGCAGAAACGCGCTCCCTTTGTCCTGGATTAATACATCAAGAATGGCTCGCCCGCTCACCCCATTCATCCGACTCCGTCCTGGCAACGCAGCATAGTTTAGCATTGCTATGGACCGTGGGGAGATGCGCTGGCTTGCAAAGCATCCCCGTTATTCCCTAAGAACTGACATGGGATTGTTTTGCAAGGCGCACCAGACAAGGGAATTCACTGTTGGAACCTCAGGACTTGGGGTTTCGATTTGGTCATCATGGCCAAGTCTCCCCATCTCTTCTGGAAATGCAGGCGCCAATGCAGGGCAGGGGGAGAGAAGTATCTCTTAGCCCCGACTTAAATGCTACTGCTGGATGACAAAGGATTTGGGCAGACAAAGGGCATGGGTTTTTTTCACCCTCAACAGGTCCCCCGCCTTGATTCAAGTCTTGCAGGATTGTGTGAGCGAAGCACACAATGGCTTAGAGTGAGGAGGATGCATTATTTGGCACAGATCCGTGGCTGGTGTGTCTGCAAGACGGGAAGGGGTTCCTCTGGTCTCCACTTCTGTATGAGCAGGCATGGACAAGTGAAGCCACTCCAAAGACCGAATCACGTTTTGAGCTATGAGATGATCCAAGGGAATGGTCAGTACTGAACTGCGGAGTTCCAAGTTACCTCAAGGATCCTTTTAGGTAATTCTGTGGCATTTCAATGAGCTCCTCAAACAGAAAATGAACACAAGCAGATGCACATCACATTAAGGGCTACAGATTTTCCCCAAAACTCGGCAAATCCTGGGCAGACTTTAAAGCAAATCCAGAACTGTGAGCTATTTGCAGTAGTTCAGGGTATCCAGCATCATTTCCTCCTTTTTACAAACTAGGGCATTTATAATGAAGTTTGGGGTTGGATGGTGGAGACCAAGTGGAAGGACTGCAGACACAATTCTGCTAATGAAAACAATTCTTTTGCACTCAGTGTGAGCTCAGAGGCAGCCTGTTTGAGACCCTGGATCAAATTGGGAGGCCGAAACGAAGCAGGCTGCAATGTCTTCACCATCCTTGTTCTGGGTCACATGATCCTTGCTGGACAGGGTAAGACCCAACAGACCTGGGCATTGGTCTACATGCCCTTAACCAAGCCTTTTGGCTGTGTTAACATTCTCGTTCAGCTCTGGAACCACCGACGGTTGTCAGGAGAACAACAGTTGCTTGGCACGCAGAAGGTCCCACGGTTCACTCCCTGGCATCTCCAGGTAGGGCTGGAAAAATTCCAAGCAGAAAGCCTGGACAGGCCCTGCTGGTTGGTGCAAGACTGCTAGACTGGATGAGCCATGTTCACGCAATGCAACACCCCTCACTCAAGGAGGCTTGCTGAAAATCGTGTTTTGTGAATCCAACAGTGCTTTTTTAACCACAAGTAGCCCATGACGAGAATCCATGGTTTCTGGCTTTGTGTCTTGCTCATGGCCAATGCAGCCATGGATTCAAGCGAACCCATAAAAGGTCCAGTGAAAGCCTACACTCAACCTTGAGGGTTGGTGTCATGTTGAGCCAACTTAGGATACTGCAGCTCCCTAGACCAGTACAATGCATCCTAGGAAGCTCCTGCAATAGTCTGGGAATTCTGTGCTCCACTCTGGGCAAAGAGGTAGGTCTGCAAGGTGGAGTCCAAATGCCACTTGATTGTAGCCATCAGGAAAAGGTCACACGAGATCAAAAACGTCTGTCTATAGCCCGGCCTCTTCAGGTACAAAGGTGCATTTATCCACAGCAGATAAACACGTCTCTCTTGTAGGGGTGTGCTTTTTGCTCCATATACACCACATGAAAGGCGAAGTGGCTCATGCTATGAAGACCAACACAACGCACAAGCAGAGCACATGTGCAACACACCCAGTTGTGTCTGCTCTTTACTGCCGACTACCTAACCGAGCATATCGCTCATTTCCTACATGCACAAACCTTCAGTACAGGAATGCTGGAAATGTGTGCAGAAGCTTTGACCAGTACTGGGGACCAAGGCCAAACAACACTCGTTCCGCGTCAGAACAAGACTGCAATACAAAGGAAGTCCTGCTTCGGTTTTCAGCCGGAATGCAAGGCTGGAAACTTTCTTGAGACTGCACAGCTGGTGGCTTCTCTTGCTTGCATTTGGGACAAATTAGGGTTCTGTGGTAGACTTCAGCTGTTTTCGCCTGGAAACATTTGCTGCTTTCAGCTGCAGCAATCTGAAAATGTGAAGACAACCGTGGTTAAGCTGCCTACCACTAAGAAGAGTAAAATGTTTTTGGGTACTGATTGTACGTAGGAAACCAGAACACAAAAAACAGTGCACAATGGTTGCTTTTAATTACAAAACTTTCAAATTACAATATAATACAGATACTTTTTACACACAGAATATTAGAACAGTTTCCTACCAGAAGGTAAAGAAAAATATTCTTTTTTTCCTGTTTTTTTCTTTTTTTAATAAACCACTTATTCATTTTCAGCTATTGTTATACAAAGTTGCAGAACAATGCGCACACCTTCCCTTGACAGGGTTTGCTCATTTTTTTAAATTAATCTTTTTTTTTTTTTTTTTGCTAAGTGCAAATACTAGATTTCTCTCTCCACCTTTTAAGGCAAGTTAAATGCGACACTGCAAATTTGATATTAGAAAGTACCTGTTAACATGTCAAGATTGGGGTATACAAAAAAAACACACTTCCCCTTGTCTACCCGTAAAGAGAGATGGCCTTTAAAAAAAAGAAGAAGAAGGAAGGAAGTCACAAATAAAAACAAACACACACACACAAGAGAGTTCAGGAGAATACAAAAAAAGGAAAGAACTTGAACAGATACATGGGTTTGTTTAAAGTATGCAGGAAGTGTGGATTAAAGTGAGGAAAAAGGAACCCGACTGAAGCTGAAAATAGACAAGAGCATGGCTTTAAGAAAGCTACACTGAAAAGGCCACTGGAAGGCCCCCCTCCGAGCCTTCCTCCCTTCAGATGTGTCTGCCATATTGCCATAGCACTAACATGGAAGAAAGAGAGACGGTTTGAGCAGAAGGGCGACCCTTGAGCATCGGTGGCTCCTGACACTTCCTGTCACCATGCACTCATTCTCCCCAGGGGCATGATCCTGGGCTTTGTTGCTCCTGCACCTGAACAAGTGCTTAACCATTTAAAAAGAAATCTCCGCATGTAGAAAACTATTATGGCAAAGAAACAAGATTAGGTGGGAAGCCCCTAACTTGCTAGTTCTTGCATGCAGGGAACTGTTTACGTAGAGAAGCATTCTTTCACGAGACGCGGTCACCTCTAGTCCAAAGCGGCCCAGCCCAGAAAACAAGACTCCTACCCCAGTGAGAACTATATAACTCAGTGGGAATGTTACGTTACAAGAAGGGAGACAAACTGGCATGCAGGTTTGCAGGGGCCAAGGGATAAGGAGCCTGCTGGGCATACACAACCGGTTCCAAATTCAGCCGGTGAATTTGGAAAACGCCACGCAGCGGATGTATATCTGGTGTGAGAGGCATGCTGGAAGCTCCATATTTCTTGGGCCACATTTCTTGTTTGCCAAGGTGGTGGCAGACCTTAACACCAGCCGTTCACTCTAACCAAGAAAGTCACACAGCCCAAAACAGGAGAGTCGTAAATGGAAACAGAAATTAATGCTTAAATGCTAAAAGAACTTGGATTCTGTTCATAACAGGGAAGACAATTCCACAGAACAGTTCAAGGCAGGGCCGAGAGGGGACATTAAATAAACGGTGACATCGGAGAGGGGCCGAACTGGGCAACTCCAATGTTGCGTGTTCAAGAGTAAAGGTCTCTGCTTCAGTCTTACACAGCAAAAAGGTGCTATTCTAACATAATAAAAGGCCAGATGATTTTAAAATCCAGGGTCTTTTTTTAAAGTCAGCATGAACTCAAGAAGCGCCTCCAGTCGTTCGTGGAAAAGCAAAGAACGGCGGAGAATGGAGAAAGATTTTGCTTTATTAAATACACTACAAAAGGCAAAGCTCAAACAAGAAGAGTCCTTCCTTGCACTCAGGCGGACTCAGTTTCTCCAAAAGACGTGGATTTTGCCCTAATGAAAGGACACTTCATGAGCGCACTCGGAATGAGGGAGGTGGAAATGATTGGCGAGCGACTTAGCGATCATTTTGGCAAGCAATTTACTATATTGCTTGTGTTTGTGCACCATCCCATGGAAGGAGCTGGCTCCTTTCCCTGCCCCGGGACCCCCACCAAAAGGAAGAGGGGCTTGTGCAGTAGCAGGACCTGTGTGATGGTGCCCCGTGCCAGGTTCCCACTCAGAGCAAAGGGTCCTGTCCCAAGAAAGCCCTCTAGTTGGAAGGGACACGGGCCAGGAGGGGCGACCTTGCCTGGGAGGGTCCTCTGGCTACAAAATGGGACAGTGCAAGTTTGCCCGGCATTTTGACCTATGCCCACTTAGCGTCACCATCCAAAAGTTCACACACGAGGACCTTGCAAATACCGATGTTCAACTATACATAAATGGGGCGCAGAACTTTTAGCAGTGGGAGAAGCAGAATCGGGCCCTCCCTGAACTATGCAGGACACCAGAGGAAACGAGCTCCGCGAGCCGCTCGCGTGAAAGTTCACCGGACACCCAGAGCAGAGCAGAGCAGAGACAGCCCTTGTCCCTTTGTTCTGAAAGGCTTCTGTGGACCTTGCTGAGCGCCCGCCACTGCCGTTCTGGCAGAGGGACCCAGGGCTTCTGCTCACACAGGAATGGGCCACGGCCAGAGACTGACAATTCTGTAGCCTCGGTCTAAGAAGACACCCAGGTGCCAGAGGCTGAGCTTCCCTGCAGCGCAGGCTGGCCCCTCCCGTCAGCTCCGCGCTTGGCACAGTCCGCGCACCAGTGTGTTCACGAGAGCACTCCCTGATGCAAAAGCTATGTGGAAGCCATACCTGTATCCTTAAAACACACGCGAGCATGCACAGGGCGGACCCTGTACAAGTGCACATAAGCATGTGGGAAGGCCACCCACTCTTGGTTTGCCCTGTGGGGAAGACCAGAATACCCACAGATACTCTACTCCAGTTCACACATACCAGGTGACTGTGGGTTAATTAACCCTCACATCTCCCAGCATGAGGGAGAGCAAAGAAGCTGGAGCTCTGAGACTTTCTGGCACTCTGGGCAGCCAGCGCAGTGCACATGGGCACGCAATGGGCAATCATGGGTTAACTGGCACAATCTGTGAGCAAGTGTACTGCTTCTAGCACATGCAGAGTTTCTATTTTTAGTTAGTGATATCTAATCGCTCCATTCATAGGATATCCAAACCTGGGCATTCTCGGTTATTTAGGAATTAAATAACCTGGAGATAAGCCATGGGTTATTGTTGGCTTAACACTGGGTTGTT
The DNA here is from genome assembly GCF_004798865.1 of Varanus komodoensis. Lineage (NCBI taxonomy): Eukaryota > Metazoa > Chordata > Lepidosauria > Squamata > Varanidae > Varanus > Varanus komodoensis. The sequence goes on from NW_025335684.1 coordinate 5,319,137, forward strand.
TAGCTGCTAAAAACCCACGTGCCTGGGCCCAAACATCCTGCGAATAACTACACAGGGGATGACTGTAACTTGCAAATGGAAGGCGGGACCCAGGGAGGGGCTAGAGGCTGTGCCCTTGGCTTTCCATGCCATAATTAACCCACGATTGCTCATTTGGGGCAAACAGCAGAGGACCGACGCAGAGCTTCAGGTGTGCGGGAGCTTCTTCGCCCACTGAGAAGTGAGGAAGAAGAGGCGGAGGAGCATGGCGCTGGGGTGGAATGGGCTTGCTCATGCCTGGGAATAAAACGGGGCTTTGCCCCCGTGGACACTGGAGCCTCTTGCACACCGCAGAGGGACGCCTGAAAAGTCAGCCAAACCAGGTGGAAGAGCTGGGGAACGCAAAACAGTACGAAATTACCAGAAGCAGCATCCCTGATTATAAATTAAACCACAGGATTGTGCCCACAAGTCACGCCTGTGTCCAAAACTGTGATGTGCTGAGAAAAGAGCCGAGATGCGAGTGAATTATTGCAGCGTCCGCATGTCTTGTCAGCAGGCCTCTCGTGCCCTTCGGCAGGGGAGGACCAGCAAGCAGCGGCTATTTTAAGACGCAGCACTATCAGAATGATCTGCGACTGTTACGGCAGGGAATCCTGTTGCTTAAGGTTAAGGTGCTGATTTTAAAACCTGAATAAAAACCAAGCGAGTAGCATCTAGTCAGCTCTGTCTTTATGCCTTTAAAAATAAAAAACAGAAACAAACATATAGCCATGTCAACAAACAACTAACAGCATGATTCCTAACTCAAGCAACAGAGCTCTGGATGGGACTGGAACGGAAAATGAATGCACCAGAATTTCTAGCCCAGTATCAGCCTTGAGGATAAATGCAACCATTTGGGGATTCAGCAAACGCCCACTGCACCCCCTCAGACTCGAAGGTCCCACAGCTGGGTGCAGTACATACCTGCAGGAAGGGTGCTGTGTTTCACCAAGAGAACAATTTGCCACGTACCAGTTTAATCCTCATTCATGGTACACGGTCCTGCACGAAGCCCCCGGGCAACAGACAATTAGAAAACAACACCAGAGATGGAGGCCTTTTGCTGAGAAGCAGGACCAAACAACGGAGGACTGTTTTTATACATGCGTTCATTTTTAAGGAAACCTAGACACAGAAGTGTTTGAATTTAATGTGCTTGATTATGGTTGTTGCTGTTGTTTGCATGGGGGGGGGGGGGGGGGTGCAGAAGAACTGAAATTGCTTCATTTCCAGATGGAAAGGCTAAGCTGTTTTGATACCTGTGTGAAAGAAAAGGACATCGCCCATCATCAAAATGGTTATTGGGATAATTATTTTCTTTACATCTCAGAATTTTAGGCCTCCAAAAGCAGCCCTGGCACCTTACCACCCTTACGTTCAAGAAAAACAAACGAACAAACAAACAAACAAAGACAAAGAACAAATTAAAAACATTCATTTGGTGGAAGGGCAGTAGGAAGGAAAGCCTCTACACTTTTCTTTGCCTCTGGTCCAGAGTCGTAGCGCCATGCATCCGAGGCTGCACGATGCCCTCTGACTGAGGTCAAAAGGAAAGGCTTTGGGGAAGGGGAGCGGGGGCAGAAAGAGCCCAGCTCAGAACCAGTCTGCTCGAAATTCCGCCACGAGCCTTCGTCATATTGCTTCTAAAAGGAAAACCGGCCCAATGTTTCTAAGTGCAATGGCATTTTCTGTGTTAGCAAAAGGGTGGGGCCACCTCCCCGTGGATTTTCGTTTTTCAGGGGCCAGTGGGGGAGAGCCGGAGGCGGCCAGGAGACAAGACTGACTCAAAGGGGCGACAGAGGTTGTGGGGCAGGAGGTGAGCATGGGCCTGCCCTCGGGGCTCTCAGGCGCCGAACACAGGGGGGGTGGCCCGGCCTGCCACCCCACTGCCGTGCACGTGCGGCTGTGCTCCGCCAGCTCCAGCAGGGGCCTCTCTTCACCGTGGGGCTGCAGGTCCAGGGTGCCGAGCGGTGACTGCATGGGCTCCGCAGCCCCAGGGAAGCTCATGCGCCAGAAGAGCAAGCGCCAGGGCCTCGCTCTTCACAGTGCGCATGAGCAGACCTGCCCTCCTTCAAGAGGTGGGGATGTGCAAGGGCTCGTTCCTTGCCAAGAAGAGCAAGGAAGCGGCTGTGCGCCCCAAATGCGCGTGATGGTGGCCACAGAGCCGCCGCGTGAGTTCCCCCCGTGTGCCGCACACCCTGCACGGCAACCCGGGCATGCCAAGCGCGCCCCGAAGCATCGAGGGGAATGGAATCTCGCTCCGGAGACAAGAGCCCACCCGAACGCTCTTCCAGACAGTTGAGCCGCTTTGCCATCCAAGCTCCCCGTCGCCCTCCCGGCCGCGCTGCTACTTAAGCGGAGCTGCCATGCGAGGATAGCCCTGTGGGAAGCAGCTGCAGGGGCTGCGCAGCAACCAGGACCAAGGCAGCCTGTCACCAAACCGGGAATCGGACACCAGGGGTCAAGTGTGCAGATCATTCACAAGACCCTCAGCAAAGTTCACCCCGCACCTGTTTCGAGACAGAATTCCTCTGCTGAGATGCCTGTGAGATGAGCAGGCTCTCATATTTGGCCTCCCAGAAGAACCAGACCCACCCAAAACCACTTTAGGAAATCCTGAGCCACGCTGGGGCTGGGTATTTGTCCGCTGTGCCCGTGGCGGAAGAGGGACATGAGGGGAAGCCCCTGGCTGTCGAGGGAGGGCCTGGGCAGAATTTCCTGCTGAGCAGGTGGCTTCAGGCACGGCTATTCTGTGGCTCCAAGCGGCCCGAAATCCTGCTTCCTGCCGCGGCATTGGTGGCTCCCTCAAGAACCACGGAGAAGCACACAAACCCCTTCCACAAACAGCCCCCGTGAGGGAGCGACAGCAGCTCAAAACCCTCGCCACAACTTCCTCGCACTCCCCCAGCAGGCCAGCAGAAGGGTGCCAGGCTTTCTGAGTGGGCTGCTGCCTCCTCCTCTTGCCAGGGGGGCCGTCCCCTGCCTCCCCCACCAAGGGCTTCCTTTGGAAATGAAGAGCATGCACGAAAACAGCCCCCGGACACCTGTGTGAGCACAGCCCTCTTCACAGCGGGGGCCCAGACGCCGCTCTCCGGGGCGGAGCAAGGAAGGCCAATTTCAGAACAGATGATGCAAGAACTGGGGTGCGGGGGGGGGGGGAGGCAGACCAGGCGCGGCCAGTGCTTCGGGGTTACTCGAAGGGTGAGGGACGAATGCCTGCCAGTGTGTGGACTTTCCCTGCAGCGACTTCCAAAAAGTACTGGTGCTTCCCAGAACCGGGCTCAGAACCGATGTCGAGGCTGTGGACCAAAGTGCATAGGAAGGTTGTGCTCCAGTTGCAGGTTCATTTGGGGGAAGTCGTAGTTTACCCGCATGTTCGGCAGGGGGGCGTAGGGGGCAGGGATGGGGCCGAGGTTAATGGGGCCGATGTTGTTGTACAGGGGGCGGACAGGGGGCAGGGCGAAGGGAGGGTGCACGAACGGGTATGGGGGCATTTGGTGGTGAAGGTTCTGTGGAACCGGCCTGGGGATGGCTTCGATCCGTGGGATTTTCTCCGCCGGCTTCTCTGCTGGGGGCCCAATCCGCTTAAAACTGTTTTCTGAAAAAGGGAAAAACACAGAGAGGAAGGCAGGGAAGAAGAGGAGCGTTTAAAAAGGTGCCGTCTGTATTTAATGCAATCCATTTGTTTGGCTAAAATGATCAGGTCATTTTGATTGGCCAGAAAGGTGCCGGGGGTAACTGAACAATAAGTAACTGAAAAATAAGATCCCCCAGGGACTTATTTTTTAAAATATCTTAGAAGAGGTATCCCACCCTTAGTCTCACAGGAAGGAATGCCTCTTTCCAAGAAGAGGTCTGGCAGATGGATGCAAACCACGGTTACAGCAACTGCTTTTACCCACGAGGCAAGTTTCATGAGATTCAGCTAACACTTGTGTGATGAGCCAGACGAAACAGGAATTGGGCCCAAGTTCTGCCTTCCGCCTGCAAGAGGAAGGGCTCTGCTTGCAGAAGGCCTTTGCCCAATTCTGGGGGAAGCCCCCCTCCCCTCTGCCACACCTCGGCTCACCCTAACCAGCGGAGGTTCCCCAGTCTCCAGTCAGCACCTTCAGAGGACTGGAGTGGGAGCAAAGCCCATTTCTGCCAATGCAGAAGGTCTGGCTTAACTCTGCATCCAACTTGGGGAATTTTCACAGACCAGGGGCAGACAGAGGTTCTTTTTTCTTTTTTAAACTTTTTTTCTTTTTTAAACTAGAACACGAGTATCTACGAACCAGAGGAAAGAACACACTAATGGCTGAGAGGGTGAGGAACATGCAAACTGGGCACTGAGGGCAGGGCAGGGCGGTCATGAGCCGCACGCCCAAGAGCCTGCATCGACAAGACGCACTGCATCAGAGGCACTGCGGTGTGGTGCAGTGGTCACAGTGCTGGACTGGGACTTGGGAGACCCAGGTGCCAGTCCCCACCTGGACGCCGCTGGCTTTGGGCCGGTCATCAAGTCTATGCCAGCTCACAGGGCTTCTGAGAGGATACAGGTAAAATGGTAAGAAGAAAAGGATGAGCTGCTTTGGTAAAAAAAGGCAGGATATATGTGGAACTCAATACATACGTAAATAAAAAGGTCAGGGTTTCTAATACCAAACCCCGAAACCGGAGAGCAGCTCAGACCATTCAACTCTGCCGCTTTCCCACCCGTGTTTATGCAGCTTTTTGCTCTGAGTCACGGGAGAGGCAGACACTGAAGGTCCACCCCTACCAACCACTGAAATATCCTCTGGCTGGAGGCATCAGCAGGCATTGCTGGAATGCTTCCCGTTGTGAAGGAGTAGGCTGGGAAGAGCCCTAGCAAAGAAGACAGAAAGCCCACAGGGCTAGAAACTTACCCGTTAAAAAGAAAAGTGAATGCTGAACCCCAGGAAGGCACATTCTGTGTTTACTCTACAAGGAGCGCCACTGGTGCTCCAGGTTACAGGCCTGCCTGTAACCTACACTCTTGCTAAAGGGCCACACTTAAGGTTGCCCCTTATAAGCATCTGTGGGATGCAAGCCCCGTTCAACACCAAAGGCAGCACCAGACGTGCCCAAGAAACTCACCCCGAGCCCCACAAGCCTTGAGCCACAATGGAAGAGCTGAAGAGCAGGTCAAACCAGCTTCTGTGGGGGACATCGGGGACACTTCAGCGCTTGTGAAGGAAGGATTTGGATGTGTGGGTAGAGGAGCGAAGGAATTATAGGAGGACGGGGCACGAATGTCAGAACAACATGCCTAATTGGGCTTGCTCTGCTCTTCTCTTAGACATGCGCATGGTGGGCATGTCGTGAGCGGAGCCGGTTGGAGTCGGGGTCAGACTAGATGGCCCAGGAGGCCCCTTCTGACTCGCTCTGTTTCTGTGTTTCTCAAGGGAACCCTGTGTAAAGTTCCAACCCAGTTGCAGCAGTCTTAATGCGTGAGAATACAACCAACCTCCACTTTTCCTCTTTTGCTCCTCTTCAGCTTCCTTCTGAATCTCTTGGATTATCTTCTCGTCATCTTCCTACGTGCAAGGGAAACATAAAGAAATATCAGCAATGCAGTGACTTGTGGTGGGCGGTGGAAAAAGCGAGCAAGCTCAGCCTCTGTGCAAAGCTGCACTGGATTCTGCAATGAGAAAAAATGAATACTATACTCTACAGGAAATATGCACAGGGGCGCAACCACGCTTATTTTGCGCTATGTGTATCCCCACAAATGTCACACTTTCATGTGGCAATTAATTTATTCTCACATGACTCTTGGAAAATTTATAGGGCAACCCAATCTGGTTTCTGAGGTTCCACCCACAACACACTTTGAAATGCATCCATGCAGTCACATGAGGACTAGAAACTGAGAGGGAAGCTGAGGGTTTGCAGGCATCTAAGTCCAACAATCAAGAAATACCACCTCCTGCACAAATGCGGTATCACACCCAGCCCTGGTCACAAGCTCATGGCTGCCCGGAAGCGAGAAACAGATTCATGCTGACGAGGGGCGGGTGGCAGGTTGAACGGCTGCGCGTTTTCCCATGCCGACTTGGACTGTGCCGGAAAGGGTGAGGGGAGAGGAACAGCAGCTGCGCTGCCACACTGCTCACAACATGCTTGCATGGACCCCTGACTCACAACCACGCGGCACGACTAAGCCCCTTTCAGACAGAACACAGATCCCGGTGCGAGGCTGCCGGCCCGACACAGCAGATGGCAGCGAGCAAGCTCCCCTTCGCCCACCCTTCCGAGGAGCAGCAGCTGGAGCACTGTTAATCTTTTAAATGGTGTTCGGCCATTAAATATTTAGATTAAAGTGACAGCTCCCAAAGACAAGGGCCCAAACCGGAACATGCGTGAAAATGAAAGACATCAGCTCTGCAGCCAGAGAACGGAGCCGTTTATCTTATCCAAGACACAGAGGATATAGGCCTGGCAAAAGACGGATTCACATAAAAACTGGAGCAGTAAGGCGGTTGGTTGCTTTGTGTTATTTATTTACACACCTCCTCCCCTCCTGCTCATGTTACGCTCAGGGCAGCTGATGGGAAAATACAGCAAGAGACACGGAGTGAAAACTCTGCTCAAAAGCTCATGCATGTTTCTCAGCACCCCGTTCCTGTACACCTGGGTGATGCGAGGAAAATTCGTGCATTCACACCAATGCCCAACAAATGCCTCTGAGCTGATGCGAGTCAAAGCCGGTCTTCAGCCGGGGCTTTCTAGAGGTGCGAGAGCCGTCCATCCGATGCAAATTACAGGTGAGGCAAGCTCCCGGATCAGGTCTTTGGGACGATCCCTCTCCATTCCTGCAAATCCCTCATCGAAACCGCAAATCCCTCAACGAAACTCGCCTTCCCAACACAGCCTTTGGCTCAACCTCTTCATTTCCATTTCTAATTTGCAACCGAACTTTCCATACATTTAACAGCATTTGCTGTCAAACGGGGAAACGGTGCCCTTTGCTTTCCCCACCGGCTTACTTTAGATCACCAGCCCCTTGAGGGCAGGGCCCTGTTCGTGCTGACACGGTACCTCTCGTCCTCTCTCTGCCTCTCCACACATGCGTAGGTTGCCTCTCCAGCTGCTGTGCTTCTGGCCACAGCTTGGCTGTTTTGCCACGTGGCCTTGAGGACGTGGGCAGGAGAAAAGGGGTCTGGGAAACGACTGAGGGGAAAAGAGGAGACGAAAGCAACTGTGCGCCTGGCTCAGGAATTCTCTGGATGTGGCAGGCAGCTCTGTGCCCCAAGCTGAGCTACACCTGGAGCCTCAGCTCCTCTCTGCAGGTGGGAATCAAAGCTGGGATTAGTGGTGGAGAGAGGCAGGGCCAGCCCAAGCCCTCTTCCGCCAGGGGCAGCGGGCAGCATTCCTCCTCCACTGCCGGCCCGTCTCCGATTCCACGCACAGCAGCTGACCGGCCAAGGGGCAGCTTCCCTGCTGCACCAAAGCAAGCTAAGCTTAGGAGCCAGGGCAGAGGTGGTGGGACACACGCACCCCTGTCCTTCTGCACCTCGCTCACCACAGGCCGCTGGCAGGCCACTAGACGCACTGAGCCAGACCCATGCGCTTAGCCCAGTATGGTCCACACTGACTGGCAGAGGTGCTCCGAGGTCCCTTAGCCTGGGCAGGGGATCGCGGGGACTGAATCTCTGCATGCGCAGGATGGCCCGGGCAGTGCACAGAGGTGCACTCCAGGCTCCTCCAAGGTCTGCTTGCTACCCAGAGATACACCGGAGAAGGGAACTGCCTGGCCCAGTGACCAGCAAAGCGGCCACCGCCGAGGCGTCGGTTCAGCGGGAAGCTCGCCGGGAGCAGCCGTGGCAGCTGCTGTGGCTCCTCTCCCGCTACTGCACGGCACCTCGTCCTGCCATCGGGGGGCTGGCACTGAGAGCCGGGGCGCCATGGACACGTGTGCGTGGCTCTTCCTCGCGCCGAGGAATGCCTGCTGCATTTCGAAGGAAAAGCCACGGTCGGGGGCCCCGGACAGGGAAGTGGCTCGCGCCGCTCCCCTCGCCTTTGAAGGGGTCGATACTGGGTGGGCGTGTGCCACACCTAGGCCCCGGATGCTGCATTTGGCAGGTAAGTCGGAGTCCATGCGTTACATTTCGCGCATCAAGGCAGGCCCGGGGACTGCAGGCCGAGGGCGACGGCGGAAGGTGGCGGAGACAGGCAAGCCGGCATGGCCGGTGTCTCTGTGTGTGACTGCCGCCGGTGAGCAGTCCGGGCTAGACGCACACGCTGCCCGCCTGCATTTCTTCTCCTTTCCTCTTCTTGCCTCCTCCCACCCTCTTCCTCTCACCTGCCCCTGAATTAAGTGCTCGGCAAAGCACGCTCTGGGAAGTGGGGGTCCTATGCCGAGCCACACATCTCCAGGAATCGCTCTGAGTGCAGGATCAGCCCAGGGTAGTCTATGGGAGTCGTGCTGGGGGTGGGATGAGGAAGAGGCTGATGTAAGCCACAGATGTGCTTGGAAAGAGCGGGGCCATCCTGCTGGGATTTTTTTTAAGTGCAGCACATCTTGCTTTCATTTCCTCCTTTTTAACGTCTTCCCGTCCCCGTTCCCCCGCCTTCCAGCGTGGAAAATGCTCTGGACTGGGTGAGCACCCTGGGACGCGTCTTGGAACGAGGCTGCCTTGCGCGAGACGCACGCACAAGGGCGTGAGGCCTGCCAGCTGCCCAGCTCGGATCCGGCGAAGCGCGGCGTCCCAGGGAACTCCCCGCCCTGGTTGCTGAGGGACGTGGCTCCAGCTCATGCCAGGGCGGGTGGTGGAAGGGAAAAGGCCTCCGGCTTCTGCCCAGGGCGGCCTGTGCCTTCGTACCATTTCCTCTGGCTCCAGTTCCTTTCCCTGAGTCAGCAGTCAAGCCTCTTGCCAGCACTGTCCCCAGGGCAGAGCGAAGCCGCAGGAGGCAGCCCGCCTCTTCCCCAGCAGGCTGTGGATCAACTGCCGGAGGCACGCGTGGCAAACGAAGCAAGCTGGAGCCCCGCTCTGCGCATCATGGCGTGCCCCCCCCCCCACACTCACCCTGAGCGAGTGACAGACCACGACTGCGGTTTTTTGCAGATATGGCAAATGGCTGCAGGATGGCGCTCAAAGCGGACTACTGGCCTGGAGCAGCCGGCGCTTCCAGGAGTTCCCCATTTCCCAGACTTTTAAAATCTGCTTCTATTTACTCCCCCCCCCCCGCCAAAAAAAGAGCTTGGACTGGAGTAAAAAAAAAAAGTGACAGGAGTAGGTGTCTCTCCATGCTTGTGACAAGCTACGCTGACAGAATAAATACGTTAACTACTAATTCTGATGCTGTTTGAGTGTATCATGTGCTTTTTGTTTTTGAACTCTGCCCTAAAAGCACTCTCATTCTGGAAAGGAAGCACTGCAATCTACTCAATGAAAATACACACAAAGGTGGGGCAGGGGATTAAAGAAGGAACTTCCAGGCAACCCTGCACAGACTCACGCAACTCTGCCAGAGCGCTGTGGAGGTTGCCTGGGAGATGTGGATTCTGGCCCCAACTCGGCAACTTTGGGCTAGTCAGCCCAAATTACCCCACAGGGTTGTTGTTCTGAAGATAAAATGGAGCGATGTAAGCTACCTTGGGCTCCTTACAAGAAGAAAAAAGTGGGATATAAGCGCAGTTTGGCAATAGCAGCTCTGTCCTGTGATCACTGCCTCTTCTGAGGGTGCCAGCACAGGTCCTGGTTGAGAAATCTGGAATTTCCAAGGACAGAGGTTGGGATCTCCCCACTAGAACTCCCGTCGAGCTCACCTGTGCTGGCCGCTTACATTCCAACTCTGGGGAACTTTCTTTTAATGCTTTCCTGTTCTCTCACCCTGCAATAAAGCTGCTTGCTTTGCACATTCATTGGCCAAAGCGGTTATCATTATTCTTCCCACAAAAGGGGTCCCATCGATTCCCCTCCCTTTTACCCGGTAGGCAGTGGGAGCAACAAGAGGGAATTCTAACGGTGGCTATGCCACTAGCTTACTTAATGCCCTCTTGTTTGCAGGCAGGGATCCCCCACAAGCTGCACTGGGGACTGAAATCGGGTGGTCCCCTTTGCTTCCAAATGCTACACCGCAACGTGGCAGAGATCCAACAGCGGAGCGGGGTTCTGCACAGACGTCAGAGGTAATCACGGCCTTGCCTAGCGGCAAGGCAGCAGCAAGAACCACATCCCATCACAAGACAAGCAGCTTCGTCTTCTTTTGTCTTCTTCCCTTGCCAGCTGCGTGTTGCAGGTGTGGCTCCCAGACGCGCAGAAAGGAAAAGGAAAAGTCTCCACTAAGAGGATATTATCTTGCATCATCTTGCAAATGCACAGAGCTGGAATTATAGCAACTCACCCTTGCAAAGTAATCCATAACTATTACAAGGCGAAGAACACCTGATCTAAAAGACCAGTTTATGGGTGCATGGAATGTGGTAATGGATATATAATACATCTACTTGAGCATCACCACCTTAAAAGAAGACCCACAATCAAGTTTCTAGCCCTTGTGGCTGCACAGACAAGCTTCAACGTGTCAGAACTGCACCCTGGGATTGCAAGAGCTGCTGCAGAGAAAGGCAGTGGCTTCCCTTTATTTGCATAAACCAAAGAGCATGGAGAGTTCAGCTTTCCTAGTCCCAAAGCCCCTCTCCTTGATTCTTTACACATCCGTTCTTTAAAATGGCCACCATACAGAGAATGGTTCTTGTCCATTAAGGCTGCACAAAAAGCACTGAAAGGTCTACCAGGCGTCAGGCGTCTTTCCGTGTCCAACCTGATGCCCCTGGGAAGCCGATGAGCGGGAGTCCAGCAGAGCCGAGCCCTCTCCCTGCACCCAGCCCCTCAACCCACCGCGGTGAGCAGCCACCGCAACGGTCTCGCTGGCCATGGAGCAGGCGGCTTGTGAGATGGAGCCAATCGTTCAGAGAAGCCCCCAGGTGTGTGGGCTATTCCCGAGCACAGTAAGTGGCCTTAAAAGGATTTTCTGCTGCTCCCCCAGGAGACGGGCACAGAGAGGTCACTGAGGGCAGGAAGGAGTCTTTGCCCACATCCTCTGTGGGCCCACTCATGATGCACATCGGGGCTCTGAGGCTGGGGCTTTCAGAAGGTCCTTTCATAAGCGGAAGCTTATTCCCCGCATCAGCATGCCTGGGGACTTCCCTGTTCGTCCCAACAAAGGGGTCAGCACTCAGTGTAGCGCTTCTGCCTCTGCGAAATGTGACCCTGGAGACACTCTGGGTCGTTAAAGTCATTACGCATGCGTCCCCATTTCAGAACTTGCCAGAGGCCAAGCTGCTAGAGCAGTGATGGCGAACCTTTTAGAGACCGAGTGCCCAAACTGCAACCTAAAACCCACTTATTTATCGCACGGTGCCAGCACGGCAACAAAACCTGAAAACTGAGGTTTCAGTTTAGAAGAAACACCTCACAGCCAGTCCAAGCAAATATATATATCCTTGGCAGCACACTGACTGACCATGTGAAAGTTCAGACGAGTCGTGGCTAATGAGTCGTGCTCGTGACATCATCGCCTGGCGCCACTACTCCTTTCCAAGCATGCGCACGGCCCCTAGCTGCGCTGTTATCTGATGCTCAGCTGCTGGGGCGATGCTGGGGTGACTCAGCTCGCGTGCCGAGAGGGCTCTGCGTGCCCGCTGTGGCCCGCGTGCCGTAGGTTCGCCACCATTGTGCTCGACCGTTTCTTCAGTGTGCAGCAGGGATGGGGCCAAACCCCAAAATGGGAAAGGTCGTAGAGCCCGCCACCCATCTGTGAGCAGGACCAAATGGGATGATTGGTGTGTTTAGCCTGCTCATAAGGAAGGAGGATAAGGTTCTGACTGTCCCTTTAGAAGCAAGCAGGACAAAAGCTGCTGTATTTCTCTTGACAAGTAAACAGCTCTCCTGGCTGCAAAATGCTTGCCTCAAATTTTTTGCCACCATATTTAAATATCTGCAGGGAATGGAACAGGCAATTGCCTTTAAATACTCCCTCCGCACTCATTAGTGGTCAAAGGGAAAGGTATCAAAATGCTTGCGGGCAGGATGGGCAACTACGGGGTGCTTTCGGCGACATATAAAACTTAGTACAGAGAGGCCTGCTCATAGTGGAAGCAACCTGAAATCCGTGGACACAACTAGAGAAATTACGGAGGAACGGACTGAAACCGGAGTGCTTTTTTACAAGTAGGTGGACGTGCCTGGAGGGCTTCCTTGCACTCAGACTGTCGCTGCACACGTACAGGCAGAAAAACGTGCTACGGCTCCCAGCACCCCTCCGCTGCCATGCCCAGGCCTGGGTCTTTCTATATGCACGTAATGGCCAACACTTGGCCAACGACGTGGGAAGAGCTCCCTGGAGGTGGGCAAGTTTGAAAGCCCACGGCTACGGAAGAAACCTTACAGCCTCCAGACTGCACTCTCAGTCATGTTCTTCCTGGAAAACCACCACTGCTCCAACACACTCTGTTCACTGCAAAGGAAGGAGGGCCAAATTCATCTACTCCAGCCTAGCACCTTCTAGATATATTGGCCCACAGCTGCAGACTATGGGAAATGTAGCCAAACACATCAGGATGGGGGGGGGGGTGCCAGGACAGACCACCAGGGGTGGGAATAGGTGTTCTTTTACTGCTTCAGTAACTCAGACCATGCAGGCACGCACACCAAGAGTACAAAACTAAACGAAGGGAAAAATGCAGTATGAGAGAAAGGAAAAAGAAGGCTCTGAAACCACACAGAAAGGAGACATCATTAGCCAGAACTCCTCAAATAGATGTGCTCAGTTAAGACAAAATACCACTAGAGAATAATTTTTATAAGGGTTTTTGTATGGTGCTGGAACCTTGTCTATATATTGAGTGAGCGAGAAACCAGCTAATTATTCCAGGGTGGAGGGATGCTTTTTTTTTTTTAAGTCATTAAAAAAGAGTTAATAAGAGCTGGTTTCTCCATCTGTAATGCAGAACATAGAAAAAAAGTCTTCCCTTTTTATGCATGTGTGGGCACAGCCGTTCCCAATAAGCTCTAAAATGGTTTCATGAGGCAGAGATATTCAGGAGGAGGAGGAGAAGGAGGAGGAGGAGTTCTTTCAAATCATTCCTGTCTTAGACAGGGAGCCCTTGAGTCAAGGGCCGAGTATATTCAGTGCAGCTGGAAGGGGAAAGGAGAAAAACTGCAGGGATGGAAGAAAGCAAAGGGAAGGAGGCTTCATGCCACAGCAAAGGAAGACGACACTCACCCTGGGAGGTGCAGCTTCTCCTCCACTGAGCTCCACCATGGGAAGTAAAGGGCTGAAGGTGGAGAGGGTAGCTGATCTAAGTTGAATATAGCTCAATTAAAAACAAAAGCGGGCTCCCTCTCAGCAAACATCAGACCCTTGCCTAGAGGTGGTTTGCAAAACAGGACCATCCCTTCCCAGTCACATGCCCTTCAGGTGTGTTGGACTGCAGCTCCTATCATCCCCAGTCAGCCTAGGCAGACCAACTGGCAATTACTGAATTTGCAATCCAACATATTTGCAGAGTGGGACGGCACGGACGTGTTCAAGACCTGGCGGTGGAGGGGAGCTTTTCCGGTCCAACAGAGAAACAAGCAAGCGGGTCCTGGACCAAAGCAAGCCAGTGGCAGAAGCAAAAATGGCGAAACTGAGACTGCTGTGCTTTGGACACAATCTGAGGAGGCGAGGAGGCCACCAGACAGGGAAGGCAAAGGGGGAAGAGAAGGACGATCGAAGATAAGCTGGGGCAATCCTGTACAGGGAGCCACAGCCTTGTTTGGAAGAGCTGAGCAGGGCACTGTGGAGGGCTTGCATTCCAGAACTGTCTAAGACACGGACTGCTGCTCTAGGTCATCTAGGTCACTGAGGCCTAGCAGCATGCACGCGTATTTAAATTTCACTGATCCATCAGCTGGAAATCAGCAACTGAACCAAGCATTCCTTGCACTGGCAGGCAGCCCGACTGACAGACTTCTTCACAAGACAGGAGGACACCGAGACAACCAGAGCAGCGCTTCCGAACGTTCTTCAACAGAGCCAGCGACCTCAGTGCGCGCCATGCAAGCGGCGCCGAGCGTGCTCGAGGGGAAACGGAAACTCGCGGGCGAGAGCCACTTACCGTGGGGTCGGTCCAAAGGGAACATTTTGCGCAGTCTTGGCAGGGGGCTCCCGGAGATCGGGGGTGCTGGCAGAAGTGGTCGTACCCGTTTATGGCGGCTCGGCAGAGGTAGCACATCTGGGCGCCACAGCGGCACGACATGCGGTTGCAGCCTTCGGACTTGATCAGGCCGGTCGCACACTTGTGGCACTTCCGAATGCGAGCCGCTGTCATCTTCTCCTCTCTGAAACATGCAATTGCGGGGAGGGGGAGAGTAAGCCGGACAGGCGCCTGCCTGGGACTCCTAGCAGAGAGCCCCTGGCTTGCCTGCAGAGGGCGCGAGCAGCAGGTGTGCGCAGGCCCTGGCCCCCAGCGGAGCAGGCCAGCTGCCATCAGTTCTGCATGAAGCAACTTCATGGGCTCGCGGGTGCAGTGGCTGTTGCTTAAAAGTACCGAGATGACAGACAAGGCACCCCTTTACACAGCACACACCACAAGGGCTGCAGCTCGGCAGCGCAGCAAAGGCCTTCCACGCACAAGGCTGCCGGTTCAGTCCCTGGCGTGGTGCTGCTGCCAATCGGTGCTGACCATACTAGGCTAGATGGAGTGACAGTCTGACTGGGCCGCTTCCTGCTCCACTGGACAGGCAGCTGATCAAGACTGGGTGGAGGAGCGGTGGCTCTCCCAGAGATGCCAGGCCACAGTTCCCACCTTCCCTGCCCAGTGGCCCTGCTGGCTGGGGTCAGTGGGATTTGGGGTGTATCATGATTTGATGGTTGACTAGCTCTGTCCTGAAGCGTAGAAGGAGCGAGACAAGAACCAACAAGAACAGCTCTAAAGAGAGGTAGGGGGTGTGGCTCGAACAAGAAACAGCAGTATGAGGAACTAATTGAATTATAAAGTACAAACATATATATTTAATGTATATCCAAGACTGCAACAGTTGGCTTCAAGGCACCCTATCTGGACATGCTGTGTATCTATATGCGCATGCATACACGTATGCACTTAATAAAAATGGAAGCAGGCCTTGCTAAAAGAGGCGGTCTCTTCAAGAGAGTGTCTCCTTGGGGCGCTGACCTTTTAAAGCAAAAGGGATGCTTTTTTAAAACTATTGCTCAAATCATAGGCAAGTTTTGCTGCTTTCGGCAACAGTTAATAATCTTGCACTGCATATCAAAGTATTATATGATACTATACCTAGAATATAAAGCATATGTTTTAGCTGGGGCTCTTGTTCTTTGGTCTATGGCCTTCAGGTGCACCAGGCGCAAAACGGAGCCTGCATAGTGAGAACTTCCCGCAATTCTTTAGGAACCTTCTCAATAACAGACTGCCTCTCCAAACACCATCTTCCCAGAATATGGGACTGAAAGAATCGCTCCTCTCCCACCTCCCCCTAAAGTCAATAATGTTTCCAAGGAGGTCTTTGCTGCTGTCTATTTAGAATTAACTTCTGATGAGTTGGAGACAAATTAAGTGAAAAAGATCCTTGCAGACTGGCATTCATATGCTTTAGAGCTCGTTTCCCAGCCAAAGAAGTAGCAGAGCTAAGGTCTAACCCAGTAATTACTTAACCCCTGGAGTCAAAGGGCAGAAGGATTCTTACCTCCAACAGACAGAAAATATATTGCTGAGATAGTGAAAGAGGCTGGAAAGACAAACTCAGCACTGTCGTTAGACAGCTTTTGAAAAGTCAGTACTGGTTGCTTTGGTTACTGGGATGCTGCAAAAGAACTTTCAGCTATTTTGGTCTGTAAATACTTGATGTATAGAGGCTGACGGGAGTTTCACGTTTTCCTCATGCTGGTTAAAGTGCTGCACCAAGCATTTAAGTTGCTTTCCACTGCTACAGATTTTGTATGAAGTTATACAGCCACAGATCTTTTTAATTCAGCCATGCGAATAAACCATAGTTTGTTAGATACAAAGAACTCAGAAAAATAACCCCCTGGTTTGTTATTTGATTCTGAACTGTGGGTTTGTACGGCTGAGTTCACACATCACGAAAAGCAATCCTTGCTCAGTCCTCCTGTTGTTGGCATGCATCCCATCAGCCACTGTGCCTGAAAGTCAATCCCGATCCTGTAGCTGCCACTCTTTCCGGAGGGCTCGGTGGTATACCAGGATTGTGGAAACATGAGGCTGGATTCAGCTGACTGGAGAAACCAAGCTGAAGCATGAAAACCACACAACAGACCATCCTTTCTTATTGTAGTTTCTAAAAACCAGATACACTATACTGAAATACCATGGCAGTGTTTCGATAACAGACCATCTAGCACAAGAAACCACCATGGACTGTGATGTTGTGCAAACCTGTCCTGTGTATAAATGCAGAACTGTAGGCTGTTCCTGGGTTGTTTTTGCCAGGCTAAAGAGCTGGTGAGGAAGAGAAGTTATAAAAGAAAAACAGTTACGTACATGTACATACTACAGGGGCGGTAAACAGATTTGAGATACAGGAAGAATATTGGTGAAGGAGAGAAACAAACAACCCAGGGACTTAAAAAATGCCATGGTTTATTTTACCCATGGTTTGTTTGACCAACTGCTAAACAAACCATAAATAAAATAAACTGGGTTGAACTGACCTGTTCACACAAAATGCTAACCCATGGTTTAATTAAACCATGGGTTAGCATTATGTGTCAGTCAAGTCTATCGGTATGCTATCCTGATTAGGATCAAATGAAAGTCATGAAGCTGTGAGCTAACTCTCGAGTTCTTGAGAACTCCTCCTTAGCCATGGTGCAAACCACAAAACAACACAAAAGAGTGAGAGAGAAAAGAATGCAAGAGGTTGCTGGTAAGACGGAATAGGCTGAAGCTTAGTCTGCAATACAACTGCATTAAGCTGAAAAGTCAATAGAAACTGTGACACTTTAGCAATACCATCTAAAAGATCTATTGGGGCAGAAGTTAAGAATGCAGGAAGCTATTTTCTGCTGAGTCAGATCGCTGGCTCACCCAATTCAACATTTCCTAAACTGATCGGCAGCAGCTCTGCAGGATTTCAGTGTAAGACTTTCCATCCCTAGCTGGAGATGCCAGTTTTGGGGTTTTTTTTTCTGGACTAGTGCCTAATGCTGGGGTAGGAAACTCAGTGCCCTGCAGATGGTTTGGCCTCTGAATTAAAATGGCCAATGGTAAGGGATTATGGAAGGTGACGGCCTAAACATCTGGAGGACCTACCAAGAGGCAGCTGCCTGGACCAAATTTTTAGAGGCACCAGTGGCTAGCAGGTGCCTGGATTTTTGTACCTTGGCTTATCACCCTGCTTGGGCAAAGAACGAGATCTCCTTACCCATCCACCCCCTGCATTACCATTTAAGGCCTTCTGTTTTATTGCTTTAACAATCAATCTGAGGATGAGTTCCATGTAGCTCAGAATCTCACGGGCACGAGAAAGGTATCTTTGGTTCCTTGCAGCGAGAGCTGGTTCCAATGCTGCGGAGCTTCCCGTGTCCATCGGAGCTTTGCTCTGCCTGCCAGCCATGGCTCAGAGCCTCTTGGAACCGTCTCCCCATTCCAACCCCCCTTCCTGGCAACTGCACTAGCGCTTCAGGCAGACAGTAAACCGACAAGCAACGGATCAAGCGCTTGCTCTCTCCCATGCTGCTCCCTTCTCATTCTCCCAACAGGAAACTCTGAGCAGAGCAGGAAGCCAGGTCTGAACTCCAGCTGTGCTTCCTCTTCCCTTGGCTCAAACAGGAAGTTTTATTGTCTGCGACAGAGAGGAATTTCAGCTGCACGGCAGCCACACCAGGCCAATAAACTCTGCTAAATTTTGCTGTTTCAAAGGGCGCTCAAGTGGAGCTCCGGTGCTCTGTTTTAGCCACTGTGCGATGGCTGTGTTCTTTCCCTCTCCATAGGTTTGCTGTGTATTTTTGTCAACTCCTTTGTGGGTTTTGGTATACACAAAACAGAATGTCAATCCCCCGTTTTTTTAACACAGAGATGTGTACTCCTCTTTCATCCAGGAGGGAATGTGGCAACGCAAGGTCACAGAATGGTGCCCGTGCAAAGACGAAGTTGTGACGTCATGAGCAGAACAACCTCTGCTCCCCACAAGGAATTCTGAAGGACTGCTTTTTCCCAAAGATGCCTGTCCACTTCAGTCCATTCAGTCCATGCCCGTAACTCTCCACCTTTGGAAGTTGTACAGTCCCTTTTGGTGACTGCATTCAGGCATGGGGACTCCTTTTCCCTGGCCTTCAGATGCAGCATCCTTCCATCCCTGGTATCTCCAGGTAGAGCTAGTAAATAATACTGCCTGAACCCCTGGGGAGCTGCTGCCAGCCTCTGCTGGCAATGTTGGGCTATATGGACCAAGTACTTGCAGCTGCTTGAACACAGGCACTGGCAATGCGGTATCCATTATGAGCTACCTTCTTGACCTGCCTAAGTTAAAACCGCTCTTCCAGCTCTCTCTCTCTCCACACACCTGGAGATTACTTACATAGATGTTCTGTATTTGATGTCATCCTTTTCGGCCAGCTGTTCACAGGTAAGGTTCATGTGTTCCTTCCACAGGCCCTGGCATTTTCTGCAGGTTTCCTGAAGGATGAGACAGACAGATTAGGCAGAACTGGCACCAGACTTTATTTTTTTATGTTAAGGTGACCAAATGAACAACTAGTGTTGTTGCATTCTGTAATGAATGCAGCACCCGATTCTGGGGAGGAAGAAGTCTGGGGTTCACACATGTCTCCCCCTGTCCCCCACCAACCTGGCATAAGTTTTATTTATTTCAAATAGCAAAATGTCCAAAACGTTGGTTTTAAACACAAAAAGGTCCCTGCAGGGTGGCTCACTATATAGTTGACACAGGGTATGCGTGCACGTTGACACAGCTGGCACGGTGTATAAAGCACTGCTTTAAAAGTAGCAGCAGTTCCACTGAAAAAAGAGCAGCGTGAAATGCTTCCAAACCGGTTAAAACAAATGATCAACGTGGAGAGGAGAGGAGAGGAGAGGAGAGGAGAGGAGAGGAGAGGAG